>NC_092087.1:116952838-116957838 GCF_045679555.1 Salvelinus alpinus | reverse complement strand
AACAAAGTAATGTAAATAGTACCAGTCAACAGCTTGAACACACCTCCTCATTCAAGGGATTTTCTTTATTTTTTACAATTTTCTACATTGTAGAATAATAGTGAAGACAACAAAACTATGAAATAACACATATGGAATCATGTAGTAACCAAAAAAGTGAGGAGGGAGATGGAGATGAGGAAGATGAGGAAGAAGAGGAGGACGAAGAGGAGGAGGGGGAATGAGGAGGAGGAAGAGAAGGAGGAAGAAGAGGAAGAGGGAGATGAGGAAGATGGAGGAGAAGGAGAGAGGAAGATGAGGAGGAGGAAGAGAAGGAGGAAGAAGAGGAAGAGGGAGATGAGGAAGATGAGGAGGAAGAAGGAGAGGAGGAAGATGAGGAGGAGGAAGAGAAGGAGGAAGAAGAGGAAGAGGGAGAGGAGGAAGATGAGGAGGAGGAAGAGAAGGAGGAGGGAGATGAAGATGAGGAGGAAGAAGGAGAGGAGGAAGATGAGGAGGAGGAAGAGAGAGAGATAGTGTGTACCTTGTCCGTAGAGCCCCCCAGACCTGTGTCTGCTGGTGGTGTGCATGGCGGAGGGTCTGGAGTGGCCTTCATCTGGTCCAAACCCACTGCCCAACAGGCTACTGCTAACACACACACCAGGGTTAGACCCAACAGGCTACTGCTAACACACCAGGGTTAGACCCAACAGGCTACTGCTAATACACACACCAGGGTTAGACCCAACAGGCTACTGCTAACACACACACCAGGGTTAGACCGAACAGGCTACTGCTAATACACACACCAGGGTTAGAACCAACAGGCTACTGCTAACACACACACCAGGGTTAGACCCAACAGGCTACTGCTAACACACACACCAGGGTTAGACCCAACAGGCTACTGCTAACACACACCAGGGTTAGACCCAACAGGCTACTGCTAACACACCAGGGTTAAACCCAACAGGCTACTGCTAACACACCAGGGTTAGACCCAACAGGCTACTGCTAACACACACACCAGGGTTAGACCCAACAGGCTACTGCTAACACACACACCAGGGTTAGACCCAACAGGCTACTGCTAACACACACACCAGGGTTAGACCCAACAGGCTACTGCTAATACACACACCAGGGTTAGACCCAACAGGCTACTGCTAACACACACACCAGGGTTAGACCCAACAGGCTACTGCTAACACACACACCAGGGTTAGTCCCAACAGGCTACTGCTAACACACACACCAGGGTTAGAACCAACAGGCTACTGCTAACACACACACCAGGGTTAGACCCAACAGGCTACTGCTAACACACCAGGGTTAGACCCAACAGGCTACTGCTAATACACACACCAGGGTTAGACCCAACAGGCTACTGCTAACACACACACCAGGGTTAGACCGAACAGCCTACTGCTAACACACACACCAGGGTTAGACCGAACAGGCTACTGCTAACACACACACCAGGGTTAGACCCAACAGGCTACTGCTAACACACCAGGGTTAGACCCAACAGGCTACTGCTAACACACACACCAGGGTTAGACCCAACAGGCTACTGCTAACACACACACCAGGGTTAGACCAAACAGGCTACTGCTAACACACACACCAGGGTTAGAACCAACAGGCTACTACTAACACACACACCAGGGTTAGACCCAACAGGCTACTGCTAACACACACCAGGGTTAGACCCAACAGGCTACTGCTAACACACACACCAGGGTTAGACCCAACAGGCTACTGCTAATACACACCAGGGTTAGACCCAACAGGCTACATTTACATTTAACATTTAAGTCATTTAGCAGACGCTCTTATCCAGAGCGACTTACAAATTGGTGCATTCACCTTATGATATCCAGTGGAACAACCACTTTACAATAGTGCATCTAACTCTTTTAAGGGGGGAGGGGGGGGGGGGGGGTTAGAAGGATTACTTTATCCTATCCTAGGTATTCCTTAAAGAGGTGGGGTTTCAGGTGTCTCCGGAAGGTGGTGATTGACACCGCTGACCTGGCGTCGTGAGGGAGTTTGTTCCACCATTGGGGTGCCAGAGCAGCGAACAGTTTTGACTGGGCTGAGCGGGAACTGTACTTCCTCAGAGGTAGGGAGGCGAGCAGGCCAGAGGTGGATGAACGCAGTGCCCTTGTTTGGGTTTAGGGCCTGATCAGAGCCTGAAGGTACGGAGGTGCCGTTCCCCTCACAGCTCCATAGGCAAGCACCATGGTCTTGTAGCGGATGCGAGCTTCAACTGGAAGCCAGTGGAGAGAGCGGAGGAGCGGGGTGACGTGAGAGAACTTGGGAAGGTTGAACACCAGACGGGCTGCTGCGTTCTGGATGAGTTGTAGGGGTTTAATGGCACAGGCAGGGAGCCCAGCCAACAGCGAGTTGCAGTAATCCAGACGGGAGATGACAAGTGCCTGGATTAGGGCCTGCGCCGCTTCCTGTGTGAGGCAGGGTCGTACTCTGCGAATGTTGTAGAGCATGAACCTACAGGAACGGGTCACCGCCTTGAGGCTACTGCTAACACACACACCAGGGTTAGACCCAACAGGCTACTGTTAACACACACACCAGGGTTAGAACCAACAGGCTACTGCTAACACACACACCAGGGTTAGACCCAACAGGCTACTGCTAACACACACACCAGGGTTAGACCCAACAGGCTACTGCTAACACACCAGGGTTAGACCCAACAGGCTACTGCTAATACACACACCAGGGTTAGACCCAACAGGCTACTGCTAACACACACACCAGGGTTAGACCGAACAGCCTACTGCTAACACACACACCAGGGTTAGACCGAACAGGCTACTGCTAACACACACACCAGGGTTAGACCCAACAGGCTACTGCTAACACACCAGGGTTAGACCCAACAGGCTACTGCTAACACACACACCAGGGTTAGACCCAACAGGCTACTGCTAACACACACACCAGGGTTAGACCAAACAGGCTACTGCTAACACACACACCAGGGTTAGAACCAACAGGCTACTACTAACACACACACCAGGGTTAGACCCAACAGGCTACTGCTAACACACACCGGGGTTAGACCCAACAGGCTACTGCTAACACACACACCAGGGTTAGACCCAACAGGCTACTGCTAACACACACACCAGGGTTAGACCCAACAGGCTACTGCTAATACACACACCAGGGTTAGACCCAACAGGCTACTGCTAATACACACCAGGGTTAGACCCAACAGGCTACATTTACATTTAACATTTAAGTCATTTAGCAGACGCTCTTATCCAGAGCGACTTACAAATTGGTGCATTCACCTTATGATATCCAGTGGAACAACCACTTTACAATAGTGCATCTAACTACTCTTTTAAGGGGGGAGGGGGGGGGGGAAGGATTACTTTATCCTATCCTAGGTATTCCTTAAAGAGGTGGGGTTTCAGGTGTCTCCGGAAGGTGGTGATTGACACCGCTGACCTGGCGTCGTGAGGGAGTTTGTTCCACCATTGGGGTGCCAGAGCAGCGAACAGTTTTGACTGGGCTGAGCGGGAACTGTACTTCCTCAGAGGTAGGGAGGCGAGCAGGCCAGAGGTGGATGAACGCAGTGCCCTTGTTTGGGTTTAGGGCCTGATCAGAGCCTGAAGGTACGGAGGTGCCGTTCCCCTCACAGCTCCATAGGCAAGCACCATGGTCTTGTAGCGGATGCGAGCTTCAACTGGAAGCCAGTGGAGAGAGCGGAGGAGCGGGGTGACGTGAGAGAACTTGGGAAGGTTGAACACCAGACGGGCTGCGGCGTTCTGGATGAGTTGTAGGGGTTTAATGGCACAGGCAGGGAGCCCAGCCAACAGCGAGTTGCAGTAATCCAGACGGGAGCTGACAAGTGCCTGGATTAGGGCCTGCGCCGCTTCCTGTGTGAGGCAGGGTCGTACTCTGCGAATATTGTAGAGCATGAACCTACAGGAACGGGTCACCGCCTTGAGGCTACTGCTAACACACACACCAGGGTTAGACCCAACAGGCTACTGTTAACACACACACCAGGGTTAGAACCAACAGGCTACTGCTAACACACACACCAGGGTTAGACCCAACAGGCTACTGCTAACACACACACCAGGGTTAGACCCAACAGGCTACTGCTAACACACACACCAGGGTTAGACCCAACAGGCTACTGCTAATACACACCCCAGGGTTAGACCCAACAGGCTACTGCTAATACACACACCAGGGTTAGACCCAACAGGCTACTGCTAACACACAAACCAGGGTTAGATCCCACAGGCTACTGCTAACACACCAGGGTTAGACCCAACAGGCTACTGCTAACACACACACCAGGGTTAGACCCAACAGGCTACTGCTAACACACCAGGGTTAGACCCAACAGGCTACTGCTAATACACACACCAGGGTTAGACCAAACAGGCTACTGCTAACACACACACCAGGGTTAGAACCAACAGGCTACTACTAACACACACACCAGGGTTAGACCCAACAGGCTACTGCTAACACACACCAGGGTTAGACCCAACAGGCTACTGCTAACACACACACCAGGGTTAGACCCAACAGGCTACTGCTAACACACACACCAGGGTTAGAACCAACAGGCTACTGCTAATACACACACCAGGGTTAGAACCAACAGGCTACTGCTAACACACACACCAGGGTTAGACCCAACAGGCTACTTCTAACACACACACCAGGGTTAGACCCAACAGGCTACTGCTAACACACACACCAGGGTTAGACCCAACAGGCTACTGCTAACACACACCAGGGTTAGACCCAACAGGCTACTGCTAACACACACACACCAGGGTTAGACCCAACAGGCTACTGCTAACACACACCAGGGTTAGACCCAACAGGCTACTACTAACACACACCAGGGTTAGACCCAACAGGCTACTGCTAATACACACCAGGGTTAGACCCAACAGGCTACTGCTAACACACACCATGCTTGCATTAGTCCTGAGCCTGCTGTTTAGGTTAGGGTTAGTGTA
>NC_092087.1:116905338-116947838 GCF_045679555.1 Salvelinus alpinus | reverse complement strand
GGTAGCAGGACACCACTAACTAAACAACCCCTTGATCTCAGAGCAGGTGAATGGTAGCAGGACACCACTAACTAAACAACCCCTTGATCTCAGAGCAGGTGAATGGTAGCAGGACACCACTAACTAAACAACCCCTTGATCTCAGAGCAGGTGAATGGTAGCAGGACACCACTAACTAAACAACCCCTTGATCTCAGAGCAGGTGAATGGTAGCAGGACACTAACTAAACAACCCCTTGATCTCAGAGCAGGTGAATGGTAGCAGGACACTAACTAAACAACCCCTTGATCTCAGAGCAGGTGAATGGTAGCAGGACACTACTAACTAAACAACCCCTTGATCTCAGAGCAGGTGAATGGTAGCAGGACACCACTAACTAAACAAACCCTTGATCTCAGAGCTGGTGAATGGTAGCAGGACACCACTAACTAAACAACCCCTTGATCTCAGAGCAGGTGAATGGTAGCAGGACACTAACTAAACAACCCCTTGATCTCAGAGCAGGTGAATGGTAGCAGGACACCACTAACTAAACAACTCCTTGATATCAGAGCAGGTGAATGGTAGCAGGACACCACTAACTAAACAACCCCTTGATCTCAGAGCAGGTGAATGGTAACAGGACACCACTAACTAAACAACTCCTTGATCTCAGAGCAGGTGAATGGTAGCAGGACACCACTAACTAAACAACCCCTTGATCTCAGAGCAGGTGAATGGTAGCAGGACACTAACTAAACAACCCCTTGATCTCAGAGCAGGTGAATGGTAGCAGGACACTAACTAAACAACCCCTTGATCTCAGAGCCGGTGAATGGTAGCAGGACACTAACTAAACAACCCCTTGATCTCAGAGCAGGTGAATGGTAGCAGGACACTAACTAAACAACCCCTTGATCTCAGAGCAGGTGAATGGTAGCAGGACACCACTAACTAAACAACCCCTTGATCTCAGAGCAGGTGAATGGTAGCAGGACACCACTAACTAAACAACCCCTTGATCTCAGAGCAGGTGAATGGTAGCAGAACACCACTAACTAAACAACCCCTTGATCTCAGAGCAGGTGAATGGTAGCAGGACACCACTAACTAAACAACCCCTTGATCTCAGAGCAGGTGAATGGTAGCAGGACACCACTAACTAAACAACCCCTTGATCTCAGAGCAGGTGAATGGTAGCAGGACACCACTAACTAAACAACCCCTTGATCTCAGAGCAGGTGAATGGTAGCAGGACACCACTAACTAAACAACCCCTTGATCTCAGAGCAGGTGAATGGTAACAGGACACTAACTAAACAACCCCTTGATCTCAGAGCAGGTGAATGGTAGCAGGACACTAACTAAACAACCCCTTGATCTCAGAGCAGGTGAATGGTAGCAGGACACCACTAACTAAACAACCCCTTGATCTCAGAGCAGGTGAATGGTAGCAGGACACCACTAAATAAACAACCCCTTGATCTCAGAGCAGGTGAATGGTAGCAGGACACCACTAACTAAACAACCCCTTGATCTCAGAGCAGGTGAATGGTAACATGACACCACTAACTAAACAACCCCTTGATCTCAGAGCAGGTGAATGGTAACAGGACACTAACTAAACAACCCCTTGATCTCAGAGCAGGTGAATGGTAACAGGACACTAACTAAACAACCCCTTGATCTCAGAGCAGGTGAATGGTAACAGGACACTAACTAAACAACCCCTTGATCTCAGAGCAGGTGAATGGTAGCAGGACACCACTAACTAAACAACCCCTTGATCTCAGAGCAGGTGAATGGTAACAGGACACCACTAACTAAACAACCCCTTGATCTCAGAGCAGGTGAATGGTAGCAGGACACCACTAACTAAACAACCCCTTGATCTCAGAGCAGGTGAATGGTAACAGGACACCACTAACTAAACAACCCCTTGATCTCAGAGCAGGTGAATGGTAGCAGGACACTAACTAAACAACCCCTTGATCTCAGAGCAGGTGAATGGTAGCAGGACACCACTAACTAAACAACCCCTTGATCTCAGAGCAGGTGAATGGTAGCAGGACACCACTAACTAAACAACCCCTTGATCTCAGAGCAGGTGAATGGTAGCAGGACACCACTAACTAAACAACCCCTTGATCTCAGAGCAGGTGAATGGTAGCAGGACACCACTAACTAAACAAACCCTTGATCTCAGAGCAGGTGAATGGTAGCAGGACACTAACTAAACAACCCCTTGATCTCAGAGCAGGTGAATGGTAGCAGGACACTAACTAAACAACCCCTTGATCTCAGAGCAGGTGAATGGTAGCAGGACACTAACTAAACAACCCCTTGATCTCAGAGCATGTGAATGGTAGCAGGACACCACTAACTAAACAACCCCTTGATCTCAGAGCAGGTGAATGGTAGCAGGACACTAACTAAACAACCCCTTGATCTCAGAGCATGTGAATGGTAGCAGGACACCACTAACTAAACAACCCCTTGATCTCAGAGCAGGTGAATGGTAGCAGGACACCACTAACTAAACAACCCCTTGATCTCAGAGCAGGTGAATGGTAGCAGGACACCACTAACTAAACAACCCCTTGATCTCAGAGCAGGTGAATGGTAACAGGACACTAACTAAACAACCCCTTGATCTCAGAGCAGGTGAATGGTAGCAGGACACCACTAACTAAACAACCCCTTGATCTCAGAGCAGGTGAATGGTAACAGGACACTAACTAAACAACCCCTTGATCTCAGAGCAGGTGAATGGTAGCAGGACACCACTAACTAAACAACCCCTTGATCTCAGAGCAGGTGAATGGTAGCAGGACACTAACTAAACAACCCCTTGATCTCAGAGCAGGTGAATGGTAGCAGGACACCACTAACTAAACAACCCCTTGATCTCAGAGCAGGTGAATGGTAGCAGGACACCACTAACTAAACAACCCCTTGATCTCAGAGCAGGTGAATGGTAGCAGGACACCACTAACTAAACAACCCCTTGATCTCAGAGCAGGTGAATGGTAGCAGGACACCACTAACTAAACAACCCCTTGATCTCAGAGCAGGTGAATGGTAGCAGGACACCACTAACTAAACAACCCCTTGATCTCAGAGCAGGTGAATGGTCGCAGGACAACACTAACTAAACAACCCCTTGATCTCAGAGCAGGTGAATGGTAGCAGGACACCACTAACTAAACAACCCCTTGATCTCAGAGCAGGTGAATGGTAACAGGACACCACTAACTAAACAACCCCTTGATCTCAGAGCAGGTGAATGGTAGCAGGACACTAACTAAACAACCCCTTGATCTCAGAGCAGGTGAATGGTAGCAGGACACTAACTAAACAACCCCTTGATCTCAGAGCAGGTGAATGGTAGCAGGACACCACTAACTAAACAACCCCTTGATCTCAGAGCAGGTGAATGGTAGCAGGACACCACTAACTAAACAACCCCTTGATCTCAGAGCAGGTGAATGGTAACAGGACACCACTAACTAAACAACCCCTTGATCTCAGAGCAGGTGAATGGTAGCAGGACACTAACTAAACAACCCCTTGATCTCAGAGCAGGTGAATGGTAGCAGGACACTAACTAAACAACCCCTTGATCTCAGAGCAGGTGAATGGTAGCAGGACACTAACTAAACAACCCCTTGATCTCAGAGCAGGTGAATGGTAGCAGGACACTAACTAAACAACCCCTTGATCTCAGAGCCGGTGAATGGTAGCAGGACACTAACTAAACAACCCCTTGATCTCAGAGCAGGTGAATGGTAGCAGGACACCACTAACTAAACCACCCCTTGATCTCAGAGCAGGTGAATGGTAGCAGGACACCACTAACTAAACAACCCCTTGATCTCAGAGCAGGTGAATGGTAGCAGGACACCACTAACTAAACAACCCCTTGATCTCAGAGCAGGTGAATGGTAGCAGGACACCACTAACTAAACAACCCCTTGATCTCAGAGCAGGTGAATGGTAGCAGGACACTAACTAAACAACCCCTTGATCTCAGAGCAGGTGAATGGTAGCAGGACACCACTAACTAAACAACCCCTTGATCTCAGAGCAGGTGAATGGTAGCAGGACACCACTAACTAAACAACCCCTTGATCTCAGAGCAGGTGAATGGTAACAGGACACTAACTAAACAACCCCTTGATCTCAGAGCAGGTGAATGGTAGCAGGACACCACTAACTAAACAACCCCTTGATCTCAGAGCAGGTGAATGGTAGCAGGACACTAACTAAACAACCCCTTGATCTCAGAGCAGGTGAATGGTAGCAGGACACCACTAACTAAACAACCCCTTGATCTCAGAGCAGGTGAATGGTAGCAGGACACCACTAACTAAACAACCCCTTGATCTCAGAGCAGGTGAATGGTAACAGGACACTAACTAAACAACCCCTTGATCTCAGAGCAGGTGAATGGTAGCAGGACACTAACTAAACAACCCCTTGATCTCAGAGCAGGTGAATGGTAGCAGGACACCACTAACTAAACAACCCCTTGATCTCAGAGCAGGTGAATGGTAGCAGGACACCACTAACTAAACAACCCCTTGATCTCAGAGCAGGTGAATGGTAGCAGGACACTAACTAAACAACCCCTTGATCTCAGAGCAGGTGAATGGTAGCAGGACACTAACTAAACAACCCCTTGATCTCAGAGCAGGTGAATGGTAGCAGGACACCACTAACTAAACAACCCCTTGATCTCAGAGCAGGTGAATGGTAGCAGGACACTAACTAAACAACCCCTTGATCTCAGAGCAGGTGAATGGTAGCAGGACACTAACTAAACAACCCCTTGATCTCAGAGCAGGTGAATGGTAGCAGGACACCACTAACTAAACAACCCCTTGATCTCAGAGCAGGTGAATGGTAGCAGGACACCACTAACTAAACAACCCCTTGATCTCAGAGCAGGTGAATGGTAGCAGGACACCACTAACTAAACAACCCCTAGATCTCAGAGCAGGTGAATGGTAGCAGGACACCACTAACTAAACAACCCCTTGATCTCAGAGCTGGTGGATGGTAGCAGGACACTAACTAAACAACCCCTTGATCTCAGAGCAGGTGAATGGTAACAGGACACTAACTAAACAACCCCTTGATCTCAGAGCAGGTGAATGGTAGCAGGACACCACTAACTAAACAACCCCTTGATCTCAGAGCAGGTGAATGGTAGCAGGACACCACTAACTAAACAACCCCTTGATCTCAGAGCAGGTGAATGGTAGCAGGACACCACTAACTAAACAACCCCTTGATCTCAGAGCAGGTGAATGGTAACAGGACACTAACTAAACAACCCCTTGATCTCAGAGCAGGTGAATGGTAGCAGGACACCACTAACTAAACAACCCCTTGATCTCAGAGCAGGTGAATGGTAGCAGGACACTAACTAAACAACCCCTTGATCTCAGAGCAGGTGAATGGTAGCAGGACACCACTAACTAAACAACCCCTTGATCTCAGAGCAGGTGAATGGTAGCAGGACACTAACTAAACAACCCCTTGATCTCAGAGCAGGTGAATGGTAGCAGGACACCACTAACTAAACAACCCCTTGATCTCAGAGCAGGTGAATGGTAGCAGGACACCACTAACTAAACAACCCCTTGATCTCAGAGCAGGTGAATGGTAGCAGGACACCACTAACTAAACAACCCCTTGATCTCAGAGCAGGTGAATGGTAGCAGGACACCACTAACTAAACAACCCCTTGATCTCAGAGCAGGTGAATGGTAGCAGGACACCACTAACTAAACAACCCCTTGATCTCAGAGCAGGTGAATGGTAGCAGGACACTAACTAAACAACCCCTTGATCTCAGAGCAGGTGAATGGTAGCAGGACACTAACTAAACAACCCCTTGATCTCAGAGCAGGTGAATGGTAGCAGGACACTACTAACTAAACAACCCCTTGATCTCAGAGCAGGTGAATGGTAGCAGGACACCACTAACTAAACAAACCCTTGATCTCAGAGCTGGTGAATGGTAGCAGGACACCACTAACTAAACAACCCCTTGATCTCAGAGCAGGTGAATGGTAGCAGGACACTAACTAAACAACCCCTTGATCTCAGAGCAGGTGAATGGTAGCAGGACACCACTAACTAAACAACTCCTTGATATCAGAGCAGGTGAATGGTAGCAGGACACCACTAACTAAACAACCCCTTGATCTCAGAGCAGGTGAATGGTAACAGGACACCACTAACTAAACAACTCCTTGATCTCAGAGCAGGTGAATGGTAGCAGGACACCACTAACTAAACAACCCCTTGATCTCAGAGCAGGTGAATGGTAGCAGGACACTAACTAAACAACCCCTTGATCTCAGAGCAGGTGAATGGTAGCAGGACACTAACTAAACAACCCCTTGATCTCAGAGCCGGTGAATGGTAGCAGGACACCACTAACTAAACAACCCCTTGATCTCAGAGCAGGTGAATGGTAGCAGGACACCACTAACTAAACAACCCCTTGATCTCAGAGCAGGTGAATGGTAGCAGGACACTAACTAAACAACCCCTTGATCTCAGAGCAGGTGAATGGTAGCAGGACACTAACTAAACAACCCCTTGATCTCAGAGCAGGTGAATGGTAGCAGGACACCACTAACTAAACAACCCCTTGATCTCAGAGCAGGTGAATGGTAGCAGGACACCACTAACTAAACAACCCCTTGATCTCAGAGCAGGTGAATGGTAGCAGGACACCACTAACTAAACAACCCCTTGATCTCAGAGCAGGTGAATGGTAACAGGACACCACTAACTAAACAACCCCTTGATCTCAGAGCAGGTGAATGGTAGCAGGACACCACTAACTAAACAACCCCTTGATCTCAGAGCAGGTGAATGGTAGCAGGACACTAACTAAACAACTCCTTGATCTCAGAGCAGGTGAATGGTAGCAGGACACTAACTAAACAACCCCTTGATCTCAGAGCAGGTGAATGGTAGCAGGACACCACTAACTAAACAACCCCTTGATCTCAGAGCAGGTGAATGGTAGCAGGACACTAACTAAACAACCCCTTGATCTCAGAGCAGGTGAATGGTAGCAGGACACTAACTAAACAACCCCTTGATCTCAGAGCAGGTGAATGGTAGCAGGACACTAACTAAACAACCCCTTGATCTCAGAGCAGGTGAATGGTAGCAGGACACCACTAACTAAACAACCCCTTGATCTCAGAGCAGGTGAATGGTAGCAGGACACTAACTAAACAACCCCTTGATCTCAGAGCAGGTGAATGGTAGCAGGACACTAACTAAACAACCCCTTGATCTCAGAGCCGGTGAATGGTAGCAGGACACTAACTAAACAACCCCTTGATCTCAGAGCAGGTGAATGGTAGCAGGACACTAACTAAACAACCCCTTGATCTCAGAGCAGGTGAATGGTAGCAGGACACCACTAACTAAACAACCCCTTGATCTCAGAGCAGGTGAATGGTAGCAGGACACCACTAACTAAACAACCCCTTGATCTCAGAGCAGGTGAATGGTAGCAGGACACTAACTAAACAACCCCTTGATCTCAGAGCAGGTGAATGGTAGCAGGACACCACTAACTAAACAACCCCTTGATCTCAGAGCAGGTGAATGGTAGCAGGACACCACTAACTAAACAACCCCTTGATCTCAGAGCAGGTGAATGGTAGCAGGACACTAACTAAACAACCCCTTGATCTCAGAGCAGGTGAATGGTAGCAGGACACTAACTAAACAACCCCTTGATCTCAGAGCAGGTGAATGGTAGCAGGACACCACTAACTAAACAACCCCTTGATCTCAGAGCAGGTGAATGGTAACAGGACACCACTAACTAAACAACCCCTTGATCTCAGAGCAGGTGAATGGTAGCAGGACACTAACTAAACAACCCCTTGATCTCAGAGCAGGTGAATGGTAACAGGACACCACTAACTAAACAACCCCTTGATCTCAGAGCAGGTGAATGGTAGCAGGACACTAACTAAACAACCCCTTGATCTCAGAGCAGGTGAATGGTAGCAGGACACCACTAACTAAACAACCCCTTGATCTCAGAGCAGGTGAATGGTAGCAGGACACTACTAAACAACCCCTTGATCTCAGAGGAGGTGAATGGTAGCAGGACACTAACTAAACAACCCCTTGATCTCAGAGCAGGTGAATGGTAGCAGGACACCACTAACTAAACAACCCCTTGATCTCAGAGGAGGTGAATGGTAGCAGGACACCACTAAACAACCCCTTGATCTCAGAGCAGGTGAATGGTAGCAGGACACTACTAACTAAACAACCCCTTGATCTCAGAGCAGGTGAATGGTAGCAGGACACTAACTAAACAACCCCTTGATCTCAGAGCAGGTGAATGGTAGCAGGACACCACTAACTAAACAACCCCTTGATCTCAGAGCAGGTGGCTGGTAGCAGGACACTAAATAAACACCCCCTTGATCTCAAAACAGGTGAATGGTAGCATCACACCACTAACTAAACAACCCCTTGATCTCAGAGCAGGTGAATGGTAGCAGGACACTACTAACTAAACAACCCCTTGATCTCAGAGCAGGTGAATGGTAGCAGGACACCACTAACTAAACAACCCCTTGATCTCAGAGCAGGTGAATGGTAGCAGGACACTAACTAAACAACCCCTTGATCTCAGAGCAGGTGAATGGTAGCAGGACACCACTAACTAAACAACCCCTTGATCTCAGAGCAGGTGAATGGTAGCAGGACACCACTAACTAAACAACCCCTTGATCTCAGAGCAGGTGAATGGTAGCAGGACACTAACTAAACAACCCCTTGATCTCAGAGCAGGTGAATGGTAGCAGGACACTAACTAAACAACCCCTTGATCTCAGAGCAGGTGAATGGTAGCAGGACACTAACTAAACAACCCCTTGATCTCAGAGCAGGTGAATGGTAGCAGGACACTAACTAAACAACCCCTTGATCTCAGAGCAGGTGAATGGTAGCAGGACACCACTAACTAAACAACCCCTTGATCTCAGAGCAGGTGAATGGTAGCAGGACACTAACTAAACAACCCCTTGATCTCAGAGCAGGTGAATGGTAGCAGGACACCACTAACTAAACAACCCCTTGATCTCAGAGCAGGTGAATGGTAGCAGGACACTAACTAAACAACCCCTTGATCTCAGAGCAGGTGAATGGTAGCAGGACACTAACTAAACAACCCCTTGATCTCAGAGCAGGTGAATGGTAGCAGGACACCACTAACTAAACAACCCCTTGATCACAGAGCAGGTGAATGGTAGCAGGACACTAACTAAACAACCCCTTGATCTCAGATCAGGTGAATGGTAGCAGGACACCACTAACTAAACAACCCCTTGATCTCAGAGCAGGTGAATGGTAGCAGGACACCACTAACTAAACAACCCCTAGATCTCAGGGCAGGTGAATGGTAGCAGGAAACTAACTAAACAACCCCTTGATCTCAGAGCAGGTGAATGGTCACAGGACACCACTAACTAAACAACCCCTTGATCTCAGAGCAGGTGAATGGTAGCAGGACACCACTAACTAAACAACCCCTTGATCTCAGAGCAGGTGAATGGTAGCAGGACACCACTAACTAAACAACCCCTTGATCTCAGAGCAGGTGAATGGTAGCAGGACACTAACTAAACAACCCCTTGATCTCAGAGCAGGTGAATGGTAGCAGGACACCACTAACTAAACAACCCCTTGATCTCAGAGCAGGTGAATGGTAGCAGGACACCACTAACTAAACAACCCCTTGATCTCAGAGCAGGTGAATGGTAGCAGGACACCACTAACTAAACAACCCCTTGATCTCAGAGCAGGTGAATGGTAGCAGGACACCACTAACTAAACAACCCCTTGATCTCAGAGCAGGTGAATGGTAGCAGGACACTAACTAAACAACCCCTTGATCTCAGAGCAGGTGAATGGTAGCAGGACACCACTAACTAAACAACCCCTTGATCTCAGAGCAGGTGAATGGTAGCAGGACACCACTAACTAAACAACCCCTTGATCTCAGAGCAGGTGAATGGTAGCAGGACACTAACTAAACAACCCCTTGATCTCAGAGCAGGTGAATGGTAGCAGGACACTAACTAAACAACCCCTTGATCTCAGAGCAGGTGAATGGTAGCAGGACACTAACTAAACAACCCCTTGATCTCAGAGCAGGTGAATGGTAGCAGGACACCACTAACTAAACAACCCCTTGATCTCAGAGCAGGTGAATGGTAGCAGGACACTAACTAAACAACCCCTTGATCTCAGAGCAGGTGAATGGTAGCAGGACACTAACTAAACAACCCCTTGATCTCAGAGCAGGTGAATGGTAGCAGGACACTAACTAAACAACCCCTTGATCTCAGAGCAGGTGAATGGTAGCAGGACACCACTAACTAAACAACCCCTTGATCTCAGAGCAGGTGAATGGTAGCAGGACACTAACTAAACAACCCCTTGATCTCAGAGCAGGTGAATGGTAGCAGGACACCACTAACTAAACAACCCCTTGATCTCAGAGCAGGTGAATGGTAGCAGGACACTAACTAAACAACCCCTTGATCTCAGAGCAGGTGAATGGTAGCAGGACACTAACTAAACAACCCCTTGATCTCAGAGCAGGTGAATGGTAGCAGGACACTAACTAAACAACCCCTTGATCTCAGAGCAGGTGAATGGTAGCAGGACACTAACTAAACAACCCCTTGATCTCAGAGCAGGTGAATGGTAGCAGGACACTAACTAAACAACCCCTTGATCTCAGAGCAGGTGAATGGTAGCAGGACACCACTAACTAAACAACCCCTTGATCTCAGAGCAGGTGAATGGTAGCAGGACACTAACTAAACAACCCCTTGATCTCAGAGCAGGTGAATGGTAGCAGGACACCACTAACTAAACAACCCCTTGATCTCAGAGCAGGTGAATGGTAGCAGGACACTAACTAAACAACCCCTTGATCTCAGAGCAGGTGAATGGTAGCAGGACACTAACTAAACAACCCCTTGATCTCAGAGCAGGTGAATGGTAGCAGGACACCACTAACTAAACAACCCCTTGATCACAGAGCAGGTGAATGGTAGCAGGACACTAACTAAACAACCCCTTGATCTCAGATCAGGTGAATGGTAGCAGGACACCACTAACTAAACAACCCCTTGATCTCAGAGCAGGTGAATGGTAGCAGGACACCACTAACTAAACAACCCCTAGATCTCAGAGCAGGTGAATGGTAGCAGGACACTAACTAAACAACCCCTTGATCTCAGAGCAGGTGAATGGTCACAGGACACCACTAACTAAACAACCCCTTGATCTCAGAGCAGGTGAATGGTAGCAGGACACCACTAACTAAACAACCCCTTGATCTCAGAGCAGGTGAATGGTAGCAGGACACCACTAACTAAACAACCCCTTGATCTCAGAGCAGGTGAATGGTAGCAGGACACTAACTAAACAACCCCTTGATCTCAGAGCAGGTGAATGGTAGCAGGACACCACTAACTAAACAACCCCTTGATCTCAGAGCAGGTGAATGGTAGCAGGACACCACTAACTAAACAACCCCTTGATCTCAGAGCAGGTGAATGGTAGCAGGACACCACTAACTAAACAACCCCTTGATCTCAGAGCAGGTGAATGGTAGCAGGACACCACTAACTAAACAACCCCTTGATCTCAGAGCAGGTGAATGGTAGCAGGACACTAACTAAACAACCCCTTGATCTCAGAGCAGGTGAATGGTAGCAGGACACCACTAACTAAACAACCCCTTGATCTCAGAGCAGGTGAATGGTAGCAGGACACCACTAACTAAACAACCCCTTGATCTCAGAGCAGGTGAATGGTAGCAGGACACTAACTAAACAACCCCTTGATCTCAGAGCAGGTGAATGGTAGCAGGACACTAACTAAACAACCCCTTGATCTCAGAGCAGGTGAATGGTAGCAGGACACTAACTAAACAACCCCTTGATCTCAGAGCAGGTGAATGGTAGCAGGACACCACTAACTAAACAACCCCTTGATCTCAGAGCAGGTGAATGGTAGCAGGACACTAACTAAACAACCCCTTGATCTCAGAGCAGGTGAATGGTAGCAGGACACTAACTAAACAACCCCTTGATCTCAGAGCAGGTGAATGGTAGCAGGACACTAACTAAACAACCCCTTGATCTCAGAGCAGGTGAATGGTAGCAGGACACCACTAACTAAACAACCCCTTGATCTCAGAGCAGGTGAATGGTAGCAGGACACTAACTAAACAACCCCTTGATCTCAGAGCAGGTGAATGGTAGCAGGACACCACTAACTAAACAACCCCTTGATCTCAGAGCAGGTGAATGGTAGCAGGACACTAACTAAACAACCCCTTGATCTCAGAGCAGGTGAATGGTAGCAGGACACTAACTAAACAACCCCTTGATCTCAGAGCAGGTGAATGGTAGCAGGACACTAACTAAACAACCCCTTGATCTCAGAGCAGGTGAATGGTAGCAGGACACCACTAACTAAACAACCCCTTGATCACAGAGCAGGTGAATGGTAGCAGGACACTAACTAAACAACCCCTTGATCTCAGAGCAGGTGAATGGTAGCAGGACACCACTAACTAAACAACCCCTTGATCTCAGAGCAGGTGAATGGTAGCAGGACACCACTAACTAAACAACCCCTTGATCTCAGAGCAGGTGAATGGTAGCAGGACACCACTAACTAAACAACCCCTTGATCTCAGAGCAGGTGAATGGTAGCAGGACACCACTAACTAAACAACCCCTTGATCTCAGAGCAGGTGAATGGTCACAGGACACCACTAACTAAACAACCCCTTGATCTCAGAGCAGGTGAATGGTAGCAGGACACCACTAACTAAACAACCCCTTGATCTCAGAGCAGGTGAATGGTAGCAGGACACTAACTAAACAACCCCTTGATCTCAGAGCAGGTGAATGGTAACAGGACACTAACTAAACAACCCCTTGATCTCAGAGCAGGTGAATGGTAACAGGACACTAACTAAACAACCCCTTGATCTCAGAGCAGGTGAATGGTAGCAGGACACCACTAACTAAACAACCCCTTGATCTCAGAGCAGGTGAATGGTAACAGGACACCACTAACTAAACAACCCCTTGATCTCAGAGCAGGTGAATGGTAGCAGGACACCACTAACTAAACAACCCCTTGATCTCAGAGCAGGTGAATGGTAACAGGACACCACTAACTAAACAACCCCTTGATCTCAGAGCAGGTGAATGGTAGCAGGACACTAACTAAACAACCCCTTGATCTCAGAGCAGGTGAATGGTAGCAGGACACCACTAACTAAACAACCCCTTGATCTCAGAGCAGGTGAATGGTAGCAGGACACCACTAACTAAACAACCCCTTGATCTCAGAGCAGGTGAATGGTAGCAGGACACCACTAACTAAACAACCCCTTGATCTCAGAGCAGGTGAATGGTAGCAGGACACCACTAACTAAACAAACCCTTGATCTCAGAGCAGGTGAATGGTAGCAGGACACTAACTAAACAACCCCTTGATCTCAGAGCAGGTGAATGGTAGCAGGACACTAACTAAACAACCCCTTGATCTCAGAGCATGTGAATGGTAGCAGGACACCACTAACTAAACAACCCCTTGATCTCAGAGCAGGTGAATGGTAGCAGGACACCACTAACTAAACAACCCCTTGATCTCAGAGCAGGTGAATGGTAGCAGGACACCACTAACTAAACAACCCCTTGATCTCAGAGCAGGTGAATGGTAACAGGACACTAACTAAACAACCCCTTGATCTCAGAGCAGGTGAATGGTAGCAGGACACCACTAACTAAACAACCCCTTGATCTCAGAGCAGGTGAATGGTAACAGGACACTAACTAAACAACCCCTTGATCTCAGAGCAGGTGAATGGTAGCAGGACACCACTAACTAAACAACCCCTTGATCTCAGAGCAGGTGAATGGTAGCAGGACACTAACTAAACAACCCCTTGATCTCAGAGCAGGTGAATGGTAGCAGGACACCACTAACTAAACAACCCCTTGATCTCAGAGCAGGTGAATGGTAGCAGGACACCACTAACTAAACAACCCCTTGATCTCAGAGCAGGTGAATGGTAGCAGGACACCACTAACTAAACAACCCCTTGATCTCAGAGCAGGTGAATGGTAGCAGGACACCACTAACTAAACAACCCCTTGATCTCAGAGCAGGTGAATGGTAGCAGGACACCACTAACTAAACAACCCCTTGATCTCAGAGCAGGTGAATGGTCGCAGGACAACACTAACTAAACAACCCCTTGATCTCAGAGCAGGTGAATGGTAGCAGGACACCACTAACTAAACAACCCCTTGATCTCAGAGCAGGTGAATGGTAGCAGGACACCACTAACTAAACAACCCCTTGATCTCAGAGCAGGTGAATGATAACAGGACACCACTAACTAAACAACCCCTTGATCTCAGAGCAGGTGAATGGTAGCAGGACACCACTAACTAAACAACCCCTTGATCTCAGAGCAGGTGAATGGTAACAGGACACTAACTAAACAACCCCTTGATCTCAGAGCAGGTGAATGGTAGCAGGACACTAACTAAACAACCCCTTGATCTCAGAGCAGGTGAATGGTAACAGGACACCACTAACTAAACAACCCCTTGATCTCAGAGCAGGTGAATGGTAACAGGACACTAACTAAACAACCCCTTGATCTCAGAGCAGGTGAATGGTAACAGGACACTAACTAAACAACCCCTTGATCTCAGAGCAGGTGAATGGTAACAGGACACTAACTAAACAACCCCTTGATCTCAGAGCAGGTGAATGGTAGCAGGACACCACTAACTAAACAACCCCTTGATCTCAGAGCAGGTGAATGGTAACAGGACACCACTAACTAAACAACCCCTTGATCTCAGAGCAGGTGAATGGTAGCAGGACACTAACTAAACAACCCCTTGATCTCAGAGCAGGTGAATGGTAGCAGGACACCACTAACTAAACAACCCCTTGATCTCAGAGCAGGTGAATGGTAGCAGGACACCACTAACTAAACAACCCCTTGATCTCAGAGCAGGTGAATGGTAGCAGGACACCACTAACTAAACAACCCCTTGATCTCAGAGCAGGTGAATGGTAGCAGGACACCACTAACTAAACAAACCCTTGATCTCAGAGCAGGTGAATGGTAGCAGGACACTAACTAAACAACCCCTTGATCTCAGAGCAGGTGAATGGTAGCAGGACACTAACTAAACAACCCCTTGATCTCAGAGCATGTGAATGGTAGCAGGACACCACTAACTAAACAACCCCTTGATCTCAGAGCAGGTGAATGGTAGCAGGACACCACTAACTAAACAACCCCTTGATCTCAGAGCAGGTGAATGGTAGCAGGACACCACTAACTAAACAACCCCTTGATCTCAGAGCAGGTGAATGGTAACAGGACACTAACTAAACAACCCCTTGATCTCAGAGCAGGTGAATGGTAACAGGACACTAACTAAACAACCCCTTGATCTCAGAGCAGGTGAATGGTAGCAGGACACCACTAACTAAACAACCCCTTGATCTCAGAGCAGGTGAATGGTAACAGGACACTAACTAAACAACCCCTTGATCTCAGAGCAGGTGAATGGTAGCAGGACACCACTAACTAAACAACCCCTTGATCTCAGAGCAGGTGAATGGTAGCAGGACACTAACTAAACAACCCCTTGATCTCAGAGCAGGTGAATGGTAGCAGGACACCACTAACTAAACAACCCCTTGATCTCAGAGCAGGTGAATGGTAGCAGGACACCACTAACTAAACAACCCCTTGATCTCAGAGCAGGTGAATGGTAGCAGGACACCACTAACTAAACAACCCCTTGATCTCAGAGCAGGTGAATGGTAGCAGGACACCACTAACTAAACAACCCCTTGATCTCAGAGCAGGTGAATGGTAGCAGGACACCACTAACTAAACAACCCCTTGATCTCAGAGCAGGTGAATGGTCGCAGGACAACACTAACTAAACAACCCCTTGATCTCAGAGCAGGTGAATGGTAGCAGGACACCACTAACTAAACAACCCCTTGATCTCAGAGCAGGTGAATGGTAGCAGGACACCACTAACTAAACAACCCCTTGATCTCAGAGCAGGTGAATGGTAACAGGACACCACTAACTAAACAACCCCTTGATCTCAGAGCAGGTGAATGGTAGCAGGACACTAACTAAACAACCCCTTGATCTCAGAGCAGGTGAATGGTAGCAGGACACTAACTAAACAACCCCTTGATCTCAGAGCAGGTGAATGGTAGCAGGACACTAACTAAACAACCCCTTGATCTCAGAGCATGTGAATGGTAGCAGGACACCACTAACTAAACAACCCCTTGATCTCAGAGCAGGTGAATGGTAGCAGGACACTAACTAAACAACCCCTTGATCTCAGAGCAGGTGAATGGTAGCAGGACACTAACTAAACAACCCCTTGATCTCAGAGCAGGTGAATGGTAGCAGGACACCACTAACTAAACAACCCCTTGATCTCAGAGCAGGTGAATGGTAGCAGGACACCACTAACTAAACAACCCCTTGATCTCAGAGCAGGTGAATGGTAGCAGGACACCACTAACTAAACAACCCCTAGATCTCAGAGCAGGTGAATGGTAGCAGGACACCACTAACTAAACAACCCCTTGATCTCAGAGCAGGTGGATGGTAGCAGGACACTAACTAAACAACCCCTTGATCTCAGAGCAGGTGAATGGTAACAGGACACTAACTAAACAACCCCTTGATCTCAGAGCAGGTGAATGGTAGCAGGACACCACTAACTAAACAACCCCTTGATCTCAGAGCAGGTGAATGGTAGCAGGACACCACTAACTAAACAACCCCTTGATCTCAGAGCAGGTGAATGGTAGCAGGACACCACTAACTAAACAACCCCTTGATCTCAGAGCAGGTGAATGGTAGCAGGACACTAACTAAACAACCCCTTGATCTCAGAGCAGGTGAATGGTAGCAGGACACCACTAACTAAACAACCCCTTGATCTCAGAGCAGGTGAATGGTAACAGGACACTAACTAAACAACCCCTTGATCTCAGAGCAGGTGAATGGTAGCAGGACACCACTAACTAAACAACCCCTTGATCTCAGAGCAGGTGAATGGTAGCAGGACACTAACTAAACAACCCCTTGATCTCAGAGCAGGTGAATGGTAGCAGGACACCACTAACTAAACAACCCCTTGATCTCAGAGCAGGTGAATGGTAGCAGGACACTAACTAAACAACCCCTTGATCTCAGAGCAGGTGAATGGTAGCAGGACACCACTAACTAAACAACCCCTTGATCTCAGAGCAGGTGAATGGTAGCAGGACACCACTAACTAAACAACCCCTTGATCTCAGAGCAGGTGAATGGTAGCAGGACACCACTAACTAAACAACCCCTTGATCTCAGAGCAGGTGAATGGTAGCAGGACACCACTAACTAAACAACCCCTTGATCTCAGAGCAGGTGAATGGTAGCAGGACACTAACTAAACAACCCCTTGATCTCAGAGCAGGTGAATGGTAGCAGGACACTAACTAAACAACCCCTTGATCTCAGAGCAGGTGAATGGTAGCAGGACACTACTAACTAAACAACCCCTTGATCTCAGAGCAGGTGAATGGTAGCAGGACACCACTAACTAAACAAACCCTTGATCTCAGAGCTGGTGAATGGTAGCAGGACACCACTAACTAAACAACCCCTTGATCTCAGAGCAGGTGAATGGTAGCAGGACACTAACTAAACAACCCCTTGATCTCAGAGCAGGTGAATGGTAGCAGGACACCACTAACTAAACAACTCCTTGATATCAGAGCAGGTGAATGGTAGCAGGACACCACTAACTAAACAACCCCTTGATCTCAGAGCAGGTGAATGGTAACAGGACACCACTAACTAAACAACTCCTTGATCTCAGAGCAGGTGAATGGTAGCAGGACACCACTAACTAAACAACCCCTTGATCTCAGAGCAGGTGAATGGTAGCAGGACACTAACTAAACAACCCCTTGATCTCAGAGCAGGTGAATGGTAGCAGGACACTAACTAAACAACCCCTTGATCTCAGAGCCGGTGAATGGTAGCAGGACACTAACTAAACAACCCCTTGATCTCAGAGCAGGTGAATGGTAGCAGGACACTAACTAAACAACCCCTTGATCTCAGAGCAGGTGAATGGTAGCAGGACACCACTAACTAAACAACCCCTTGATCTCAGAGCAGGTGAATGGTAGCAGGACACCACTAACTAAACAACCCCTTGATCTCAGAGCAGGTGAATGGTAGCAGAACACCACTAACTAAACAACCCCTTGATCTCAGAGCAGGTGAATGGTAGCAGGACACCACTAACTAAACAACCCCTTGATCTCAGAGCAGGTGAATGGTAGCAGGACACCACTAACTAAACAACCCCTTGATCTCAGAGCAGGTGAATGGTAGCAGGACACCACTAACTAAACAACCCCTTGATCTCAGAGCAGGTGAATGGTAGCAGGACACCACTAACTAAACAACCCCTTGATCTCAGAGCAGGTGAATGATAACAGGACACCACTAACTAAACAACCCCTTGATCTCAGAGCAGGTGAATGGTAGCAGGACACCACTAACTAAACAACCCCTTGATCTCAGAGCAGGTGAATGGTAACAGGACACTAACTAAACAACCCCTTGATCTCAGAGCAGGTGAATGGTAGCAGGACACTAACTAAACAACCCCTTGATCTCAGAGCAGGTGAATGGTAGCAGGACACCACTAACTAAACAACCCCTTGATCTCAGAGCAGGTGAATGGTAGCAGGACACCACTAAATAAACAACCCCTTGATCTCAGAGCAGGTGAATGGTAGCAGGACACCACTAACTAAACAACCCCTTGATCTCAGAGCAGGTGAATGGTAACAGGACACCACTAACTAAACAACCCCTTGATCTCAGAGCAGGTGAATGGTAACAGGACACTAACTAAACAACCCCTTGATCTCAGAGCAGGTGAATGGTAACAGGACACTAACTAAACAACCCCTTGATCTCAGAGCAGGTGAATGGTAACAGGACACTAACTAAACAACCCCTTGATCTCAGAGCAGGTGAATGGTAGCAGGACACCACTAACTAAACAACCCCTTGATCTCAGAGCAGGTGAATGGTAACAGGACACCACTAACTAAACAACCCCTTGATCTCAGAGCAGGTGAATGGTAGCAGGACACCACTAACTAAACAACCCCTTGATCTCAGAGCAGGTGAATGGTAACAGGACACCACTAACTAAACAACCCCTTGATCTCAGAGCAGGTGAATGGTAGCAGGACACTAACTAAACAACCCCTTGATCTCAGAGCAGGTGAATGGTAGCAGGACACCACTAACTAAACAACCCCTTGATCTCAGAGCAGGTGAATGGTAGCAGGACACCACTAACTAAACAACCCCTTGATCTCAGAGCAGGTGAATGGTAGCAGGACACCACTAACTAAACAACCCCTTGATCTCAGAGCAGGTGAATGGTAGCAGGACACCACTAACTAAACAAACCCTTGATCTCAGAGCAGGTGAATGGTAGCAGGACACTAACTAAACAACCCCTTGATCTCAGAGCAGGTGAATGGTAGCAGGACACTAACTAAACAACCCCTTGATCTCAGAGCAGGTGAATGGTAGCAGGACACTAACTAAACAACCCCTTGATCTCAGAGCATGTGAATGGTAGCAGGACACCACTAACTAAACAACCCCTTGATCTCAGAGCAGGTGAATGGTAGCAGGACACTAACTAAACAACCCCTTGATCTCAGAGCATGTGAATGGTAGCAGGACACCACTAACTAAACAACCCCTTGATCTCAGAGCAGGTGAATGGTAGCAGGACACCACTAACTAAACAACCCCTTGATCTCAGAGCAGGTGAATGGTAGCAGGACACCACTAACTAAACAACCCCTTGATCTCAGAGCAGGTGAATGGTAACAGGACACTAACTAAACAACCCCTTGATCTCAGAGCAGGTGAATGGTAGCAGGACACCACTAACTAAACAACCCCTTGATCTCAGAGCAGGTGAATGGTAACAGGACACTAACTAAACAACCCCTTGATCTCAGAGCAGGTGAATGGTAGCAGGACACCACTAACTAAACAACCCCTTGATCTCAGAGCAGGTGAATGGTAGCAGGACACTAACTAAACAACCCCTTGATCTCAGAGCAGGTGAATGGTAGCAGGACACCACTAACTAAACAACCCCTTGATCTCAGAGCAGGTGAATGGTAGCAGGACACCACTAACTAAACAACCCCTTGATCTCAGAGCAGGTGAATGGTAGCAGGACACCACTAACTAAACAACCCCTTGATCTCAGAGCAGGTGAATGGTAGCAGGACACCACTAACTAAACAACCCCTTGATCTCAGAGCAGGTGAATGGTAGCAGGACACCACTAACTAAACAACCCCTTGATCTCAGAGCAGGTGAATGGTCGCAGGACAACACTAACTAAACAACCCCTTGATCTCAGAGCAGGTGAATGGTAGCAGGACACCACTAACTAAACAACCCCTTGATCTCAGAGCAGGTGAATGGTAGCAGGACACCACTAACTAAACAACCCCTTGATCTCAGAGCAGGTGAATGGTAACAGGACACCACTAACTAAACAACCCCTTGATCTCAGAGCAGGTGAATGGTAGCAGGACACCACTAACTAAACAACCCCTTGATCTCAGAGCAGGTGAATGGTAGCAGGACACCACTAACTAAACAACCCCTTGATCTCAGAGCAGGTGAATGGTAGCAGGACACCACTAACTAAACAACCCCTTGATCTCAGAGCAGGTGAATGGTAGCAGGACACTAACTAAACAACCCCTTGATCTCAGAGCAGGTGAATGGTAGCAGGACACTAACTAAACAACCCCTTGATCTCAGAGCAGGTGAATGGTAGCAGGACACCACTAACTAAACAACCCCTTGATCTCAGAGCAGGTGAATGGTAGCAGGACACCACTAACTAAACAACCCCTTGATCTCAGAGCAGGTGAATGGTAACAGGACACCACTAACTAAACAACCCCTTGATCTCAGAGCAGGTGAATGGTAGCAGGACACTAACTAAACAACCCCTTGATCTCAGAGCAGGTGAATGGTAGCAGGACACTAACTAAACAACCCCTTGATCTCAGAGCAGGTGAATGGTAGCAGGACACTAACTAAACAACCCCTTGATCTCAGAGCAGGTGAATGGTAGCAGGACACTAACTAAACAACCCCTTGATCTCAGAGCAGGTGAATGGTAGCAGGACACCACTAACTAAACCACCCCTTGATCTCAGAGCAGGTGAATGGTAGCAGGACACCACTAACTAAACAACCCCTTGATCTCAGAGCAGGTGAATGGTAGCAGGACACCACTAACTAAACAACCCCTTGATCTCAGAGCAGGTGAATGGTAGCAGGACACCACTAACTAAACAACCCCTTGATCTCAGAGCAGGTGAATGGTAGCAGGACACTAACTAAACAACCCCTTGATCTCAGAGCAGGTGAATGGTAGCAGGACACCACTAACTAAACAACCCCTTGATCTCAGAGCAGGTGAATGGTAGCAGGACACCACTAACTAAACAACCCCTTGATCTCAGAGCAGGTGAATGGTAACAGGACACTAACTAAACAACCCCTTGATCTCAGAGCAGGTGAATGGTAGCAGGACACCACTAACTAAACAACCCCTTGATCTCAGAGCAGGTGAATGGTAGCAGGACACTAACTAAACAACCCCTTGATCTCAGAGCAGGTGAATGGTAGCAGGACACCACTAACTAAACAACCCCTTGATCTCAGAGCAGGTGAATGGTAGCAGGACACCACTAACTAAACAACCCCTTGATCTCAGAGCAGGTGAATGGTAACAGGACACTAACTAAACAACCCCTTGATCTCAGAGCAGGTGAATGGTAGCAGGACACTAACTAAACAACCCCTTGATCTCAGAGCAGGTGAATGGTAGCAGGACACCACTAACTAAACAACCCCTTGATCTCAGAGCAGGTGAATGGTAGCAGGACACCACTAACTAAACAACCCCTTGATCTCAGAGCAGGTGAATGGTAGCAGGACACTAACTAAACAACCCCTTGATCTCAGAGCAGGTGAATGGTAGCAGGACACTAACTAAACAACCCCTTGATCTCAGAGCAGGTGAATGGTAGCAGGACACCACTAACTAAACAACCCCTTGATCTCAGAGCAGGTGAATGGTAGCAGGACACTAACTAAACAACCCCTTGATCTCAGAGCAGGTGAATGGTAGCAGGACACTAACTAAACAACCCCTTGATCTCAGAGCAGGTGAATGGTAGCAGGACACCACTAACTAAACAACCCCTTGATCTCAGAGCAGGTGAATGGTAGCAGGACACCACTAACTAAACAACCCCTTGATCTCAGAGCAGGTGAATGGTAGCAGGACACCACTAACTAAACAACCCCTAGATCTCAGAGCAGGTGAATGGTAGCAGGACACCACTAACTAAACAACCCCTTGATCTCAGAGCAGGTGGATGGTAGCAGGACACTAACTAAACAACCCCTTGATCTCAGAGCAGGTGAATGGTAACAGGACACTAACTAAACAACCCCTTGATCTCAGAGCAGGTGAATGGTAGCAGGACACCACTAACTAAACAACCCCTTGATCTCAGAGCAGGTGAATGGTAGCAGGACACCACTAACTAAACAACCCCTTGATCTCAGAGCAGGTGAATGGTAGCAGGACACCACTAACTAAACAACCCCTTGATCTCAGAGCAGGTGAATGGTAACAGGACACTAACTAAACAACCCCTTGATCTCAGAGCAGGTGAATGGTAGCAGGACACCACTAACTAAACAACCCCTTGATCTCAGAGCAGGTGAATGGTAGCAGGACACTAACTAAACAACCCCTTGATCTCAGAGCAGGTGAATGGTAGCAGGACACCACTAACTAAACAACCCCTTGATCTCAGAGCAGGTGAATGGTAGCAGGACACTAACTAAACAACCCCTTGATCTCAGAGCAGGTGAATGGTAGCAGGACACCACTAACTAAACAACCCCTTGATCTCAGAGCAGGTGAATGGTAGCAGGACACCACTAACTAAACAACCCCTTGATCTCAGAGCAGGTGAATGGTAGCAGGACACCACTAACTAAACAACCCCTTGATCTCAGAGCAGGTGAATGGTAGCAGGACACCACTAACTAAACAACCCCTTGATCTCAGAGCAGGTGAATGGTAGCAGGACACCACTAACTAAACAACCCCTTGATCTCAGAGCAGGTGAATGGTAGCAGGACACTAACTAAACAACCCCTTGATCTCAGAGCAGGTGAATGGTAGCAGGACACTAACTAAACAACCCCTTGATCTCAGAGCAGGTGAATGGTAGCAGGACACTACTAACTAAACAACCCCTTGATCTCAGAGCAGGTGAATGGTAGCAGGACACCACTAACTAAACAAACCCTTGATCTCAGAGCTGGTGAATGGTAGCAGGACACCACTAACTAAACAACCCCTTGATCTCAGAGCAGGTGAATGGTAGCAGGACACTAACTAAACAACCCCTTGATCTCAGAGCAGGTGAATGGTAGCAGGACACCACTAACTAAACAACTCCTTGATATCAGAGCAGGTGAATGGTAGCAGGACACCACTAACTAAACAACCCCTTGATCTCAGAGCAGGTGAATGGTAACAGGACACCACTAACTAAACAACTCCTTGATCTCAGAGCAGGTGAATGGTAGCAGGACACCACTAACTAAACAACCCCTTGATCTCAGAGCAGGTGAATGGTAGCAGGACACTAACTAAACAACCCCTTGATCTCAGAGCAGGTGAATGGTAGCAGGACACTAACTAAACAACCCCTTGATCTCAGAGCCGGTGAATGGTAGCAGGACACCACTAACTAAACAACCCCTTGATCTCAGAGCAGGTGAATGGTAGCAGGACACCACTAACTAAACAACCCCTTGATCTCAGAGCAGGTGAATGGTAGCAGGACACTAACTAAACAACCCCTTGATCTCAGAGCAGGTGAATGGTAGCAGGACACTAACTAAACAACCCCTTGATCTCAGAGCAGGTGAATGGTAGCAGGACACCACTAACTAAACAACCCCTTGATCTCAGAGCAGGTGAATGGTAGCAGGACACCACTAACTAAACAACCCCTTGATCTCAGAGCAGGTGAATGGTAGCAGGACACCACTAACTAAACAACCCCTTGATCTCAGAGCAGGTGAATGGTAACAGGACACCACTAACTAAACAACCCCTTGATCTCAGAGCAGGTGAATGGTAGCAGGACACCACTAACTAAACAACCCCTTGATCTCAGAGCAGGTGAATGGTAGCAGGACACTAACTAAACAACCCCTTGATCTCAGAGCAGGTGAATGGTAGCAGGACACTAACTAAACAACCCCTTGATCTCAGAGCAGGTGAATGGTAGCAGGACACCACTAACTAAACAACCCCTTGATCTCAGAGCAGGTGAATGGTAGCAGGACACTAACTAAACAACCCCTTGATCTCAGAGCAGGTGAATGGTAGCAGGACACTAACTAAACAACCCCTTGATCTCAGAGCAGGTGAATGGTAGCAGGACACTAACTAAACAACCCCTTGATCTCAGAGCAGGTGAATGGTAGCAGGACACCACTAACTAAACAACCCCTTGATCTCAGAGCAGGTGAATGGTAGCAGGACACTAACTAAACAACCCCTTGATCTCAGAGCAGGTGAATGGTAGCAGGACACTAACTAAACAACCCCTTGATCTCAGAGCCGGTGAATGGTAGCAGGACACTAACTAAACAACCCCTTGATCTCAGAGCAGGTGAATGGTAGCAGGACACTAACTAAACAACCCCTTGATCTCAGAGCAGGTGAATGGTAGCAGGACACCACTAACTAAACAACCCCTTGATCTCAGAGCAGGTGAATGGTAGCAGGACACCACTAACTAAACAACCCCTTGATCTCAGAGCAGGTGAATGGTAGCAGGACACTAACTAAACAACCCCTTGATCTCAGAGCAGGTGAATGGTAGCAGGACACCACTAACTAAACAACCCCTTGATCTCAGAGCAGGTGAATGGTAGCAGGACACCACTAACTAAACAACCCCTTGATCTCAGAGCAGGTGAATGGTAGCAGGACACTAACTAAACAACCCCTTGATCTCAGAGCAGGTGAATGGTAGCAGGACACTAACTAAACAACCCCTTGATCTCAGAGCAGGTGAATGGTAGCAGGACACCACTAACTAAACAACCCCTTGATCTCAGAGCAGGTGAATGGTAACAGGACACCACTAACTAAACAACCCCTTGATCTCAGAGCAGGTGAATGGTAGCAGGACACTAACTAAACAACCCCTTGATCTCAGAGCAGGTGAATGGTAACAGGACACCACTAACTAAACAACCCCTTGATCTCAGAGCAGGTGAATGGTAGCAGGACACTAACTAAACAACCCCTTGATCTCAGAGCAGGTGAATGGTAGCAGGACACCACTAACTAAACAACCCCTTGATCTCAGAGCAGGTGAATGGTAGCAGGACACTACTAAACAACCCCTTGATCTCAGAGGAGGTGAATGGTAGCAGGACACTAACTAAACAACCCCTTGATCTCAGAGCAGGTGAATGGTAGCAGGACACCACTAACTAAACAACCCCTTGATCTCAGAGCAGGTGAATGGTAGCAGGACACCACTAAACAACCCCTTGATCTCAGAGCAGGTGAATGGTAGCAGGACACTACTAACTAAACAACCCCTTGATCTCAGAGCAGGTGAATGGTAGCAGGACACTAACTAAACAACCCCTTGATCTCAGAGCAGGTGAATGGTAGCAGGACACCACTAACTAAACAACCCCTTGATCTCAGAGCAGGTGAATGGTAGCAGGACACCACTAACTAAACAACCCCTTGATCTCAGAGCAGGTGAATGGTAGCAGGACACCACTAACTAAACAACCCCTTGATCTCAGAGCAGGTGAATGGTAGCAGGACACCACTAACTAAACAACCCCTTGATCTCAGAGCAGGTGAATGGTAACAGGACACTAACTAAACAACCCCTTGATCTCAGAGCAGGTGAATGGTAGCAGGACACCACTAACTAAACAACCCCTTGATCTCAGAGCAGGTGAATGGTAGCAGGACACCACTAACTAAACAACCCCTTGATCTCAGAGCAGGTGAATGGTAGCAGGACACCACTAACTAAACAACCCCTTGATCTCAGAGCAGGTGAATGGTAACAGGACACTAACTAAACAACCCCTTGATCTCAGAGCAGGTGAATGGTAGCAGGACACCACTAACTAAACAACCCCTTGATCTCAGAGCAGGTGAATGGTAGCAGGACACTAACTAAACAACCCCTTGATCTCAGAGCAGGTGAATGGTAGCAGGACACCACTAACTAAACAACCCCTTGATCTCAGAGCAGGTGAATGGTAGCAGGACACTAACTAAACAACCCCTTGATCTCAGAGCAGGTGAATGGTAGCAGGACACCACTAACTAAACAACCCCTTGATCTCAGAGCAGGTGAATGGTAGCAGGACACCACTAACTAAACAACCCCTTGATCTCAGAGCAGGTGAATGGTAGCAGGACACCACTAACTAAACAACCCCTTGATCTCAGAGCAGGTGAATGGTAGCAGGACACCACTAACTAAACAACCCCTTGATCTCAGAGCAGGTGAATGGTAGCAGGACACCACTAACTAAACAACCCCTTGATCTCAGAGCAGGTGAATGGTAGCAGGACACTAACTAAACAACCCCTTGATCTCAGAGCAGGTGAATGGTAGCAGGACACTAACTAAACAACCCCTTGATCTCAGAGCAGGTGAATGGTAGCAGGACACTACTAACTAAACAACCCCTTGATCTCAGAGCAGGTGAATGGTAGCAGGACACCACTAACTAAACAAACCCTTGATCTCAGAGCAGGTGAATGGTAGCAGGACACTAACTAAACAACCCCTTGATCTCAGAGCAGGTGAATGGTAGCAGGACACTAACTAAACAACCCCTTGATCTCAGAGCCGGTGAATGGTAGCAGGACACCACTAACTAAACAACCCCTTGATCTCAGAGCAGGTGAATGGTAGCAGGACACCACTAACTAAACAACCCCTTGATCTCAGAGCAGGTGAATGGTAGCAGGACACTAACTAAACAACCCCTTGATCTCAGAGCAGGTGAATGGTAGCAGGACACTAACTAAACAACCCCTTGATCTCAGAGCAGGTGAATGGTAGCAGGACACCACTAACTAAACAACCCCTTGATCTCAGAGCAGGTGAATGGTAGCAGGACACCACTAACTAAACAACCCCTTGATCTCAGAGCAGGTGAATGGTAGCAGGACACCACTAACTAAACAACCCCTTGATCTCAGAGCAGGTGAATGGTAACAGGACACCACTAACTAAACAACCCCTTGATCTCAGAGCAGGTGAATGGTAGCAGGACACCACTAACTAAACAACCCCTTGATCTCAGAGCAGGTGAATGGTAGCAGGACACTAACTAAACAACCCCTTGATCTCAGAGCAGGTGAATGGTAGCAGGACACTAACTAAACAACCCCTTGATCTCAGAGCAGGTGAATGGTAGCAGGACACCACTAACTAAACAACCCCTTGATCTCAGAGCAGGTGAATGGTAGCAGGACACTAACTAAACAACCCCTTGATCTCAGAGCAGGTGAATGGTAGCAGGACACTAACTAAACAACCCCTTGATCTCAGAGCAGGTGAATGGTAGCAGGACACTAACTAAACAACCCCTTGATCTCAGAGCAGGTGAATGGTAGCAGGACACCACTAACTAAACAACCCCTTGATCTCAGAGCAGGTGAATGGTAGCAGGACACTAACTAAACAACCCCTTGATCTCAGAGCAGGTGAATGGTAGCAGGACACTAACTAAACAACCCCTTGATCTCAGAGCCGGTGAATGGTAGCAGGACACTAACTAAACAACCCCTTGATCTCAGAGCAGGTGAATGGTAGCAGGACACTAACTAAACAACCCCTTGATCTCAGAGCAGGTGAATGGTAGCAGGACACCACTAACTAAACAACCCCTTGATCTCAGAGCAGGTGAATGGTAGCAGGACACCACTAACTAAACAACCCCTTGATCTCAGAGCAGGTGAATGGTAGCAGGACACTAACTAAACAACCCCTTGATCTCAGAGCAGGTGAATGGTAGCAGGACACCACTAACTAAACAACCCCTTGATCTCAGAGCAGGTGAATGGTAGCAGGACACCACTAACTAAACAACCCCTTGATCTCAGAGCAGGTGAATGGTAGCAGGACACTAACTAAACAACCCCTTGATCTCAGAGCAGGTGAATGGTAGCAGGACACTAACTAAACAACCCCTTGATCTCAGAGCAGGTGAATGGTAGCAGGACACCACTAACTAAACAACCCCTTGATCTCAGAGCAGGTGAATGGTAACAGGACACCACTAACTAAACAACCCCTTGATCTCAGAGCAGGTGAATGGTAGCAGGACACTAACTAAACAACCCCTTGATCTCAGAGCAGGTGAATGGTAACAGGACACCACTAACTAAACAACCCCTTGATCTCAGAGCAGGTGAATGGTAGCAGGACACTAACTAAACAACCCCTTGATCTCAGAGCAGGTGAATGGTAGCAGGACACCACTAACTAAACAACCCCTTGATCTCAGAGCAGGTGAATGGTAGCAGGACACTACTAAACAACCCCTTGATCTCAGAGGAGGTGAATGGTAGCAGGACACTAACTAAACAACCCCTTGATCTCAGAGCAGGTGAATGGTAGCAGGACACCACTAACTAAACAACCCCTTGATCTCAGAGCAGGTGAATGGTAGCAGGACACCACTAAACAACCCCTTGATCTCAGAGCAGGTGAATGGTAGCAGGACACTACTAACTAAACAACCCCTTGATCTCAGAGCAGGTGAATGGTAGCAGGACACTAACTAAACAACCCCTTGATCTCAGAGCAGGTGAATGGTAGCAGGACACCACTAACTAAACAACCCCTTGATCTCAGAGCAGGTGAATGGTAGCAGGACACCACTAACTAAACAACCCCTTGATCTCAGAGCAGGTGAATGGTAGCAGGACACTAACTAAACAACCCCTTGATCTCAGAGCAGGTGAATGGTAGCAGGACACTAACTAAACAACCCCTTGATCTCAGAGCAGGTGAATGGTAGCAGGACACTAACTAAACAACCCCTTGATCTCAGAGCAGGTGAATGGTAGCAGGACACCACTAACTAAACAACCCCTTGATCTCAGAGCAGGTGAATGGTAGCAGGACACTAACTAAACAACCCCTTGATCTCAGAGCAGGTGAATGGTAGCAGGACACTAACTAAACAACCCCTTGATCTCAGAGCCGGTGAATGGTAGCAGGACACTAACTAAACAACCCCTTGATCTCAGAGCAGGTGAATGGTAGCAGGACACTAACTAAACAACCCCTTGATCTCAGAGCAGGTGAATGGTAGCAGGACACCACTAACTAAACAACCCCTTGATCTCAGAGCAGGTGAATGGTAGCAGGACACCACTAACTAAACAACCCCTTGATCTCAGAGCAGGTGAATGGTAGCAGGACACTAACTAAACAACCCCTTGATCTCAGAGCAGGTGAATGGTAGCAGGACACCACTAACTAAACAACCCCTTGATCTCAGAGCAGGTGAATGGTAGCAGGACACCACTAACTAAACAACCCCTTGATCTCAGAGCAGGTGAATGGTAGCAGGACACTAACTAAACAACCCCTTGATCTCAGAGCAGGTGAATGGTAGCAGGACACTAACTAAACAACCCCTTGATCTCAGAGCAGGTGAATGGTAGCAGGACACCACTAACTAAACAACCCCTTGATCTCAGAGCAGGTGAATGGTAACAGGACACCACTAACTAAACAACCCCTTGATCTCAGAGCAGGTGAATGGTAGCAGGACACTAACTAAACAACCCCTTGATCTCAGAGCAGGTGAATGGTAACAGGACACCACTAACTAAACAACCCCTTGATCTCAGAGCAGGTGAATGGTAGCAGGACACTAACTAAACAACCCCTTGATCTCAGAGCAGGTGAATGGTAGCAGGACACCACTAACTAAACAACCCCTTGATCTCAGAGCAGGTGAATGGTAGCAGGACACTACTAAACAACCCCTTGATCTCAGAGGAGGTGAATGGTAGCAGGACACTAACTAAACAACCCCTTGATCTCAGAGCAGGTGAATGGTAGCAGGACACCACTAACTAAACAACCCCTTGATCTCAGAGCAGGTGAATGGTAGCAGGACACCACTAAACAACCCCTTGATCTCAGAGCAGGTGAATGGTAGCAGGACACTACTAACTAAACAACCCCTTGATCTCAGAGCAGGTGAATGGTAGCAGGACACTAACTAAACAACCCCTTGATCTCAGAGCAGGTGAATGGTAGCAGGACACCACTAACTAAACAACCCCTTGATCTCAGAGCAGGTGGCTGGTAGCAGGACACTAACTAAACAACCCCTTGATCTCAGAGCAGGTGAATGGTAGCAGCACACCACTAACTAAACAACCCCTTGATCTCAGAGCAGGTGAATGGTAGCAGGACACTACTAACTAAACAACCCCTTGATCTCAGAGCAGGTGAATGGTAGCAGGACACCACTAACTAAACAACCCCTTGATCTCAGAGCAGGTGAATGGTAGCAGGACACTAACTAAACAACCCCTTGATCTCAGAGCAGGTGAATGGTAGCAGGACACCACTAACTAAACAACCCCTTGATCTCAGAGCAGGTGAATGGTAGCAGGACACCACTAACTAAACAACCCCTTGATCTCAGAGCAGGTGAATGGTAGCAGGACACTAACTAAACAACCCCTTGATCTCAGAGCAGGTGAATGGTAGCAGGACACTAACTAAACAACCCCTTGATCTCAGAGCAGGTGAATGGTAGCAGGACACCACTAACTAAACAACCCCTTGATCTCAGAGCAGGTGAATGGTAGCAGGACACTAACTAAACAACCCCTTGATCTCAGAGCAGGTGAATGGTAGCAGGACACTAACTAAACAACCCCTTGATCTCAGAGCAGGTGAATGGTAGCAGGACACTAACTAAACAACCCCTTGATCTCAGAGCAGGTGAATGGTAGCAGGACACCACTAACTAAACAACCCCTTGATCTCAGAGCAGGTGAATGGTAGCAGGACACTAACTAAACAACCCCTTGATCTCAGAGCAGGTGAATGGTAGCAGGACACTAACTAAACAACCCCTTGATCTCAGAGCCGGTGAATGGTAGCAGGACACTAACTAAACAACCCCTTGATCTCAGAGCAGGTGAATGGTAGCAGGACACTAACTAAACAACCCCTTGATCTCAGAGCAGGTGAATGGTAGCAGGACACCACTAACTAAACAACCCCTTGATCTCAGAGCAGGTGAATGGTAGCAGGACACCACTAACTAAACAACCCCTTGATCTCAGAGCAGGTGAATGGTAGCAGGACACTAACTAAACAACCCCTTGATCTCAGAGCAGGTGAATGGTAGCAGGACACCACTAACTAAACAACCCCTTGATCTCAGAGCAGGTGAATGGTAGCAGGACACCACTAACTAAACAACCCCTTGATCTCAGAGCAGGTGAATGGTAGCAGGACACTAACTAAACAACCCCTTGATCTCAGAGCAGGTGAATGGTAGCAGGACACTAACTAAACAACCCCTTGATCTCAGAGCAGGTGAATGGTAGCAGGACACCACTAACTAAACAACCCCTTGATCTCAGAGCAGGTGAATGGTAACAGGACACCACTAACTAAACAACCCCTTGATCTCAGAGCAGGTGAATGGTAGCAGGACACTAACTAAACAACCCCTTGATCTCAGAGCAGGTGAATGGTAACAGGACACCACTAACTAAACAACCCCTTGATCTCAGAGCAGGTGAATGGTAGCAGGACACTAACTAAACAACCCCTTGATCTCAGAGCAGGTGAATGGTAGCAGGACACCACTAACTAAACAACCCCTTGATCTCAGAGCAGGTGAATGGTAGCAGGACACTACTAAACAACCCCTTGATCTCAGAGGAGGTGAATGGTAGCAGGACACTAACTAAACAACCCCTTGATCTCAGAGCAGGTGAATGGTAGCAGGACACCACTAACTAAACAACCCCTTGATCTCAGAGCAGGTGAATGGTAGCAGGACACCACTAAACAACCCCTTGATCTCAGAGCAGGTGAATGGTAGCAGGACACTACTAACTAAACAACCCCTTGATCTCAGAGCAGGTGAATGGTAGCAGGACACTAACTAAACAACCCCTTGATCTCAGAGCAGGTGAATGGTAGCAGGACACCACTAACTAAACAACCCCTTGATCTCAGAGCAGGTGGCTGGTAGCAGGACACTAACTAAACAACCCCTTGATCTCAGAGCAGGTGAATGGTAGCAGCACACCACTAACTAAACAACCCCTTGATCTCAGAGCAGGTGAATGGTAGCAGGACACTACTAACTAAACAACCCCTTGATCTCAGAGCAGGTGAATGGTAGCAGGACACCACTAACTAAACAACCCCTTGATCTCAGAGCAGGTGAATGGTAGCAGGACACTAACTAAACAACCCCTTGATCTCAGAGCAGGTGAATGGTAGCAGGACACCACTAACTAAACAACCCCTTGATCTCAGAGCAGGTGAATGGTAGCAGGACACCACTAACTAAACAACCCCTTGATCTCAGAGCAGGTGAATGGTAGCAGGACACTAACTAAACAACCCCTTGATCTCAGAGCAGGTGAATGGTAGCAGGACACTAACTAAACAACCCCTTGATCTCAGAGCAGGTGAATGGTAGCAGGACACCACTAACTAAACAACCCCTTGATCTCAGAGCAGGTGAATGGTAGCAGGACACTAACTAAACAACCCCTTGATCTCAGAGCAGGTGAATGGTAGCAGGACACTAACTAAACAACCCCTTGATCTCAGAGCAGGTGAATGGTAGCAGGACACTAACTAAACAACCCCTTGATCTCAGAGCAGGTGAATGGTAGCAGGACACTAACTAAACAACCCCTTGATCTCAGAGCAGGTGAATGGTAGCAGGACACCACTAACTAAACAACCCCTTGATCTCAGAGCAGGTGAATGGTAGCAGGACACTAACTAAACAACCCCTTGATCTCAGAGCAGGTGAATGGTAGCAGGACACCACTAACTAAACAACCCCTTGATCTCAGAGCAGGTGAATGGTAGCAGGACACTAACTAAACAACCCCTTGATCTCAGAGCAGGTGAATGGTAGCAGGACACTAACTAAACAACCCCTTGATCTCAGAGCAGGTGAATGGTAGCAGGACACCACTAACTAAACAACCCCTTGATCACAGAGCAGGTGAATGGTAGCAGGACACTAACTAAACAACCCCTTGATCTCAGAGCAGGTGAATGGTAGCAGGACACCACTAACTAAACAACCCCTTGATCTCAGAGCAGGTGAATGGTAGCAGGACACCACTAACTAAACAACCCCTAGATCTCAGAGCAGGTGAATGGTAGCAGGACACTAACTAAACAACCCCTTGATCTCAGAGCAGGTGAATGGTCACAGGACACCACTAACTAAACAACCCCTTGATCTCAGAGCAGGTGAATGGTAGCAGGACACCACTAACTAAACAACCCCTTGATCTCAGAGCAGGTGAATGGTAGCAGGACACCACTAACTAAACAACCCCTTGATCTCAGAGCAGGTGAATGGTAGCAGGACACTAACTAAACAACCCCTTGATCTCAGAGCAGGTGAATGGTAGCAGGACACCACTAACTAAACAACCCCTTGATCTCAGAGCAGGTGAATGGTAGCAGGACACCACTAACTAAACAACCCCTTGATCTCAGAGCAGGTGAATGGTAGCAGGACACCACTAACTAAACAACCCCTTGATCTCAGAGCAGGTGAATGGTAGCAGGACACCACTAACTAAACAACCCCTTGATCTCAGAGCAGGTGAATGGTAGCAGGACACTAACTAAACAACCCCTTGATCTCAGAGCAGGTGAATGGTAGCAGGACACCACTAACTAAACAACCCCTTGATCTCAGAGCAGGTGAATGGTAGCAGGACACCACTAACTAAACAACCCCTTGATCTCAGAGCAGGTGAATGGTAGCAGGACACTAACTAAACAACCCCTTGATCTCAGAGCAGGTGAATGGTAGCAGGACACTAACTAAACAACCCCTTGATCTCAGAGCAGGTGAATGGTAGCAGGACACTAACTAAACAACCCCTTGATCTCAGAGCAGGTGAATGGTAGCAGGACACCACTAACTAAACAACCCCTTGATCTCAGAGCAGGTGAATGGTAGCAGGACACTAACTAAACAACCCCTTGATCTCAGAGCAGGTGAATGGTAGCAGGACACTAACTAAACAACCCCTTGATCTCAGAGCAGGTGAATGGTAGCAGGACACTAACTAAACAACCCCTTGATCTCAGAGCAGGTGAATGGTAGCAGGACACCACTAACTAAACAACCCCTTGATCTCAGAGCAGGTGAATGGTAGCAGGACACTAACTAAACAACCCCTTGATCTCAGAGCAGGTGAATGGTAGCAGGACACCACTAACTAAACAACCCCTTGATCTCAGAGCAGGTGAATGGTAGCAGGACACTAACTAAACAACCCCTTGATCTCAGAGCAGGTGAATGGTAGCAGGACACTAACTAAACAACCCCTTGATCTCAGAGCAGGTGAATGGTAGCAGGACACTAACTAAACAACCCCTTGATCTCAGAGCAGGTGAATGGTAGCAGGACACCACTAACTAAACAACCCCTTGATCACAGAGCAGGTGAATGGTAGCAGGACACTAACTAAACAACCCCTTGATCTCAGAGCAGGTGAATGGTAGCAGGACACCACTAACTAAACAACCCCTTGATCTCAGAGCAGGTGAATGGTAGCAGGACACCACTAACTAAACAACCCCTTGATCTCAGAGCAGGTGAATGGTAGCAGGACACCACTAACTAAACAACCCCTTGATCTCAGAGCAGGTGAATGGTAGCAGGACACCACTAACTAAACAACCCCTTGATCTCAGAGCAGGTGAATGGTCACAGGACACCACTAACTAAACAACCCCTTGATCTCAGAGCAGGTGAATGGTAGCAGGACACCACTAACTAAACAACCCCTTGATCTCAGAGCAGGTGAATGGTAGCAGGACACTAACTAAACAACCCCTTGATCTCAGAGCAGGTGAATGGTAGCAGGACACCACTAACTAAACAACCCCTTGATCTCAGAGCAGGTGAATGGTAGCAGGACACCACTAACTAAACAACCCCTTGATCTCAGAGCAGGTGAATGGTAGCAGGACACCACTAACTAAACAACCCCTTGATCTCAGAGCAGGTGAATGGTAGCAGGACACCACTAACTAAACATCCCCTTGATCTCAGAGCAGGTGAATGGTAGCAGGACACTAACTAAACAACCCCTTGATCTCAGAGCAGGTGAATGGTAGCAGGACACCACTAACTAAACAACCCCTTGATCTCAGAGCAGGTGAATGGTAGCAGGACACCACTAACTAAACAACCCCTTGATCTCAGAGCAGGTGAATGGTAGCAGGACACTAACTAAACAACCCCTTGATCTCAGAGCAGGTGAATGGTAGCAGGACACTAACTAAACAACCCCTTGATCTCAGAGCAGGTGAATGGTAGCAGGACACTAACTAAACAACCCCTTGATCTCAGAGCAGGTGAATGGTAGCAGGACACCACTAACTAAACAACCCCTTGATCTCAGAGCAGGTGAATGGTAGCAGGACACTAACTAAACAACCCCTTGATCTCAGAGCAGGTGAATGGTAGCAGGACACCACTAACTAAACAACCCCTTGATCTCAGAGCAGGTGAATGGTAACAGGACACCACTAACTAAACAACCCCTTGATCTCAGAGCAGGTGAATGGTAGCAGGACACCACTAACTAAACAACCCCTTGATCTCAGAGCAGGTGAATGGTAGCAGGACACTAACTAAACAACCCCTTGATCTCAGAGCAGGTGAATGGTAGCAGGACACTAACTAAACAACCCCTTGATCTCAGAGCAGGTGAATGGTAGCAGGACACCACTAACTAAACAACCCCTTGATCTCAGAGCAGGTGAATGGTAGCAGGACACCACTAACTAAACAACCCCTAGATCTCAGAGCAGGTGGATGGTAGCAGGACACCACTAACTAAACAACCCCTTGATCTCAGAGCAGGTGAATGGTAGCAGGACACTAACTAAACAACCCCTTGATCTCAGAGCAGGTGAATGGTAGCAGGACACTAACTAAACAACCCCTTGATCTCAGAGCAGGTGAATGGTAGCAGGACACCACTAACTAAACAACCCCTTGATCTCAGAGCAGGTGAATGGTAGCAGGACACCACTAACTAAACAACCCCTTGATCTCAGAGCAGGTGAATGGTAGCAGGACACCACTAACTAAACAACCCCTTGATCTCAGAGCAGGTGAATGGTAGCAGGACACCACTAACTAAACAACCCCTTGATCTCAGAGCAGGTGAATGGTAGCAGGACACCACTAACTAAACAACCCCTTGATCTCAGAGCAGGTGAATGGTAGCAGGACACCACTAACTAAACAACCCCTTGATCTCAGAGCAGGTGAATGGTAGCAGGACACCACTAACTAGGTACCACACACAGATATCTGTAACATGTCTGTAGCTGGTACCACACACTCACATGTGCTGTAAGACGTCTCTGGCCAGGACCTCTCCAGTGGTCCATGAGTGTAGTGGACACAGGAAGGACACACCTGAAATATGGGGGACATATTCATATTCATAGACATTAATAACCCTTCATAGACATTCATAACCATTCATAGACATTCAGAACCCTTCATAGACATTCAGAACCCTTCATAGACATTCAGAACCCTTCATATACATTCAGAACCCTTCATAGACATGCAGAACCCTTCAGAGACATTCAGAACCCTTCATATACATTCAGAACCCTTCATATACATTCAGAACCCTTCATAGACATGCAGAACACTACATAGACATTCATAACCCTTCATAGACATTCAGAACCCTTCATAGACATTTAGAACCCTTCATATACATTCAGAACCCTTCATAGACATTCATAACCCTTCATAGACATTCAGAACCCTTCATAGACATTCAGAACCCTTCATAGACATTCATAACCCTTCATAGATATTCAGAACCCTTCATAGACATTCAGAACCCTTCATAGACATTAATAACCCTTCATAGGCATTCAGAACCCTTCATAGGCATTAATAACCCTTCATTGACATTCAAACCCCTGCAAAGACAAGCATAACCCTTCATAGGCATTCAGAACCCTTCATAGACAAATACACTATAGACACAGATACAGATACATATACAGATACCGATACTACAGATACATATACTACAGATACTACAGATACAGATACAGATACTACAGATACAGACACAGATACAGACACAGATACAGATACAGACACTACAGATACAGACACAGATACAGACACTACAGATACAGACACTACAGATACAGATACAGATACCGATACAGACACTACAGATACAGATACAGATACAGACACTACAGATACAGATACAGACACAGATACAGATACTACAGATACAGACACTACAGATACAGATACAGACACTACAGATACAGACACTACAGATACAGATACAGATACAGATACAGACACTACAGATACAGATACAGATACAGATACAGATACTACAGATACAGATACAGATACAGATACACAGACACAGATACAGATACTACAGATACAGACACTACAGATACAGATACAGATACAGACACTACAGATACAGACACTACAGATACAGATACAGATACCGATACAGACACTACAGATACAGATACAGATACAGACACTACAGATACAGATACAGACACAGATACAGATACTACAGATACAGACACTACAGATACAGATACAGACACTACAGATACAGACACTACAGATACAGATACAGACAATACAGATACAGATACTACAGATACAGATACATATACTACAGATACAGATACTACAGATACAGATACAGACACTACATATACAGATACAGACACTACAGATACAGATACAGATACAGAAACTACAGATACAGATACAGATACAGATACAGATACAGACACTACAGATACAGATACAGACAATACAGATACAGATACTACAGATACAGATACATATACTACAGATACAGATACTACAGATACAGATACAGACACTACAGATACAGATACAGACACTACAGATACAGAGACAGATACAGAAACTACAGATACAGATACAGATACAGATACAGACACAGATACAGATACAGATACAGACACTACAGATACATATACTACATATACAGATACAGATACTACAGATACAGATACAGATACTACAGATACAGATACTACAGATACAGATACAGATGCAGACACTACAGAAACAGATACAGATACAGACACTACAGATACAGATACAGATACATATACAGACACTAAAGACACAGACACTACAGATACAGACACTACAGATACAGATACAGATACTACAGATACAGACACTACAGATACAGATACAGACACTACAGATACAGATACAGATACAGATACTACAGATACAGATACAGACTACAGATACAGATACAGATACAGACACTACAGATACAGATACAGACACTACAGATACAGATACAGATACAGACATTACAGATACAGATACAGACACTACAGATACAGATACTACAGATGCAGATACAGACACTACAGATACAGATACAGATACTACAGATACAGATACAGACACTACAGATACAGATACAGACACTACAGATACAGATACAGATACTACAGATACAGATACAGACACTAAAGATACAGATACAGATACAGACACTACAGATACAGATACAGACACTACAGATACAGATATACAGCGTTCCTCTCTGAGTTTCCTGAATTCCTATCAGACCTTGTAGTCATAGCAGATCATATTCTAATTTTTGGTGATTTTAATATTCACATGGAGAAGTCCACAGACCCACTCCAAAAGTCTTTCGGAGCCATCATCGACTCAGTGGGTTTTGTCCAACATGTCTCTGGACCTACTCACTGCCACAGTCATACTCTGGACCTAGTTTTGTCCCATGGAATAAATGTTGTAGATCTTAATGTTTTTCCACATAATCCTGGACTATCGGACCACCATTTTATTACGTTTGCAATCGCAACAAATAATCTGCTCAGACCCCAACCAAGGAGCATCAAAAGTCGTGCTATAAATTCTCAGACAACACAAAAATTCCTTGATGCCCTTCCAGACTCCTTCTGCCTACCCAAGGACATCAGAGGACAAAAATCAGTTAACCACCTAACTGAGGAACTCAATTTAACCTTGCGCAATACCCTAGATGCAGTTGCACCCCTAAAAACGAAAAACATTTGTCATAAGAAACTAGCTCCCTGGTATACAGAAAATACCCGAGCTTTGAAGCAAGCTTCCAGGAAATTGGAACGGAAATGGCGCCACACCAAACTGGAAGTCTTCCGACTAGCTTGGAAAGACAGTATCGTGCAGTACCGAAGAGCCCTCACTGCTGCTCGATCATCCTACTTTTCCAACTTAATCGAGGAAAATAAGAACAATCCAAAATTTCTTTTTGATACTGTTGCGAAACTAACTAAAAAGCAGCATTCCCCAAGAGAGGATGGCTTTCACTTCAGCAGTAATAAATTCATGAACTTCTTTGAGGAAAAGATCATGACCATTAGAAAGCAAATTACGGACTCCTCTTTGAATCTGCGTATTCCTCCAGGGCTTAGCTGTCCTGGATCCGCACAGCTCTGCGAGGGCCTGGGATCGGGAGAGACACTTAAGTGTTTTAGTACTATATCTCTTGACACAATGATGAAAATAATCATGGCCTCTAAACCTTCAAGCTGCATACTGGATCCTATTCCTACTAAACTGCTGAAGGAGCTGCTTCCTGTGCTTGGCCCTCCTATGTTGAACATAATAAACAGCTCTCTATCCACCGGATGTGTACCAGACTCACTAAAAGTGGCAGTGATAAAGCCTCTCTTGAAAAAGCCAAACCTTGACCCGGAAAATATAAAAAACTATCGGCCTATATCGAATCTTCCATTCCTCTCAAAAATTTTAGAAAAAGCTGTTGCGCAGCAACTCACTGCCTTTCTGAAGACAAACAATGTATACGAAATGCTTCAGTCTGGTTTTAGACCCCATCATAGCACTGAGACTGCACTTGTGAAGGTGGTAAATGACCTTTTAATGGCGTCAGACCGAGGCTCTGCATCTGTCCTCGTGCTACTAGACCTTAGTGCTGCCTTTGACACCATCGATCACCATATTCTTTTGGAGAGACTGGAAACCCAAATTGGTCTACACGGACAAGTTCTGGCCTGGTTTAGATCTTACCTGTCGGAAAGATATCAGTTTGTCTCTGTGAATGGTCTGTCCTCTGACAAATCAACTGTACATTTCGGTGTTCCTCAAGGTTCCGTTTTAGGACCACTATTGTTTTCACTATATATTTTACCTCTTGGGGATGTTATTCGAAAACATAATGTTAACTTTCACTGCTATGCGGATGACACACAGCTGTACATTTCAATGAAACATGGTGAAGCCCCAAAATTGCCCTCGCTAGAAGCCTGTGTTTCAGACATAAGGAAGTGGATGGCTGACAACTTTCTACTTTTAAACTCGGACAAAACAGAGATGCTTGTTCTAGGTCCCAAGAAACAAAGAGATCTTCTGTTAAATCTGACAATTCATCTTGATGGTTGTAAAGTCGTCTCAAATAAAACTGTGAAGGACCTCGGCGTTACTCTTGACCCTGATCTCTCTTTTGACGAACATATCAAGACTGTTTCAAGGACAGCTTTTTTCCATCTACGTAACATTGCAAAAATCAGAAATTTTCTGTCCAAAAATGATGCAGAAAAATTAATCCATGCATTTGTTACTTCTAGGTTAGACTACTGCAATGCTCTACTTTCCGGCTACCCGGATAAAGCACTAAATAAACTTCAGTTAGTGCTAAATACGGCTGCTAGAATCCTGACTAGAACCAAGAAATTTGATCATATTACTCCAGTGCTAGCTTCCCTACACTGGCTTCCTGTTAAGGCAAGGGCTGATTTCAAGGTTTTACTGTTAACCTATAAAGCGTTATATGGGCTTGCTCCTACCTATCTTTCCGAGTTGGTCCTGCCGTACATACCAATACGTACGCTACGGTCACAAGACGCAGGCCTCCTAATTGTCCCTAGAATTTCTAAGCAAACAGCGGGAGGCAGGGCTTTCTCCTATAGATCTCCATTTTTATGGAACAGTCTGCCTACCCATGTGAGAGACGCAGACTCGGTCTCAACCTTTAAGTCTTTACTGAAGACTTATCTCTTCAGTAGGTCATATGGTTGAGTGTAGTCTGGCCCAGGAGTGTGAAGGTGAACGGAAAGGCTCTGGAGCAACGAACCGCCCTTGCTGTCTCTGCCAGGCCGGTTCCCCTCTCTCCACTGGGATTCTCTGCCTCTAACCCTGTTACAGGGGCTGAGTCACTGGCTTGCTGGTGCTCTTTCATGCCGTCCCTAGGAGGGGTGCATCACTTGAGTGGGTTGAGTTACTGACGTGATCTTCCTGTCTGGGTTGGCGCCCCCCCCTTGGTTTGTGCTGTGGTGGAGACCTTTGTGGGTTATACTCGGCCTTGTCTCCGGATTGTAATGTTGGTGGTTGAGGATTTCCCTCTAGTGGTGCGGGGGCTGTGCTTTGGCAAAGTGGGTGGGGTTATATCCTTCCTGTTTGGCCCTGTCCGGGGGTTTCTTCGGATGGGGCCACAGTGTCTCCTGACCGCTCCTGTCTCAGCCTCCAGTATTTATGCTGCAGTAGTTTATGTGTCGGGGGGCTAGGGTCAGTTGGTTACCTGGAGTACTTCTCCTGTCTTATCCAGTGTCCTGTGTGAATTTAAGTATGCTCTCTCTAATTCTCTCGTTCTCTCTTTCTCTCTGAGAACCTGAGCCCTAGGACCATACGTCAGGACTACCGGGCATGATGACACCTTGCTGTCCCCAGTCCGCCTGGCCTTGCTGCTATTCCAGTTTCAACTGTTCTGCCTGCGGTTACGGAACCCCTACCTGTCCCAGACCTGCTGTT
>NC_092087.1:116892838-116900338 GCF_045679555.1 Salvelinus alpinus | reverse complement strand
TTCAGCAACTGAACACTGAGCTCAACATCAAATACACATCAACACGGATTCACCAACTGAACACTGAGCTCAACATCAACACGGATTCACCAATTGAACACTGAGCTCAACATCAACACGGATTCACCGACTGAACACTGAGCTCAACATCAAACACACATCAACACGGATTCACCAACTGAACACTGAGCTCAACATCAACCACACATCAACACGTTTTCACCAACTGAACACTGAGCTCAACATCAAACACACATCAACATGGATTCACCAACTGAACACTGAGCTCAACATCAACACGGATTCACCAACTGAACACTTTGCTCAACATCAACACGGATTCACCAACTGAACACTGAGCTAAACATCAAACACACATCAACACGGATTCACCAACTGAACACTGAGCTCCACATCAACACGGATTCACCAACTGAACACTGAGCTCAACATCAACACTGATTCACCAACTGAATACTGAGCTCCACATCAACCACACATCAACACGGATTCACCAACTGAACACTGAGCTCAACATCAACACTGATTCACCAACTGAACACTGAGCTCAATATCAAACACACATCAACACGGCTTCACCAACTGAACACTGAGCTCAACATCAACACGGATTCACCAACAGAACACTGAGCTCAACATCAAACACACATCAACACGGATTCACCAACTGAACACTGAGCTCAACATCAACACGGATTCACCAACAGAACACTGAGCTCAACATCAAACACACATCAACACGGATTCACCAACTGAACACTGAGCTCAACATCAACACGGATTCACCAACTGAACACTGAGCTCAACATCAAACACACATCAACACGGATGCACCAACTGAACACTGAGCTCAACATCAACACGGATTCACCAACTGAACACTGAGCTCAACATCAACACGGATTCACCAACAGAACACTGAGCTCAACATCAAACACACATCAACACGGATTCACCAACTGAACACTGAGCTCAACATCAACACGGATTCACCAACTGAACACTGAGCTCAACATCAAACACACATCAACACGGATGCACCAACTGAACACTGAGCTCAACATCAACACGGAATCACAAACTGAAAACTGATTTCAACATCAACACGGATTCAACATCAACACGGATTCACCAACTGAACACTGAGCTCAACATCAACACAGATTCACCAACTGAACACTTTGCTCAACATCAACACGGATTCACCAACTGAACACTGAGCTAAACATCAAACACACATCAACACGGATTCACCAACTGAACACTGAGCTCCACATCAACACGGATTCACCAACTGAACACTGAGCTCAACATCAACACGGATTCACCAACTGAACACTGAGCTCAACATCAACACGGATTCACCAACTGAACACTGAGCTCAACATCAAACACACATCAACACGGATTCACCAACTGAACACTGAGCTCAACATCAACACGGATTCACCAACAGAACACTGAGCTCAACATCAAACACACATCAACACGGATTCACCAACTGAACACTGAGCTCAACATCAACACGGATTCACCAACTGAACACTGAGCTCAACATCAAACACACATCAACACGGATGCACCAACTGAACACTGAGCTCAACATCAACACGGATTCACCAACTGAACACTGAGCTCAACATCAAACACACATCAACACGGATTCACCAACTGAACACTGAGCTCAACATCAACACGGATTCACCAACAGAACACTGAGCTCAACATCAAACACACATCAACACGGATTCACCAACTGAACACTGAGCTCAACATCAACACGGATTCACCAACTGAACACTGAGCTCAACATCAAACACACATCAACACGGATGCACCAACTGAACACTGAGCTCAACATCAACACGGATTCACCAACTGAACACTGAGCTCAACATCAAACACACATCAACACGGATTCACCAACTGAACACTGAGCTCAACATCAAACACACATCAACACGGAATCACCAACTGAAAACTGAGGTCAACATCAAACACACATCAACACGGATTCACCAACTGAACACTGAGCTCAACATCAACACAGATTCACCAACTGAACACTTTGCTCAACATCAACACGGATTCACCAACTGAACACTGAGCTCCACATCAACACGGATTCACCAACTGAACACTGATCTCAACATCAACACGGATTCACCAACTGAACACTGAGCTCAACATCAACACTGATTCACCAACTGAATACTGAGCTCCACATCAACCACACATCAACACTGATTCACCAACTGAACACTGAGCTCAATATCAAACACACATCAACACGGATTCACCAACTGAACACTGAGCTCAACATCAACACGGATTCACCAACAGAACACTGAGCTCAACATCAACACGGATTCACCAACTGAACACTGAGCTCAACATCAAACACACATCAACACGGATTCACCAACTGAACACTGAGCTCAACATCAACCACAGGTTTTAATAACGGTGTGTTCTCACCCTGAAGATGGTCCGTATGTAGTGAGTGATGAGGTAGTTGTTGATGTCCAGCGGCAGAGTCAGCTGAGGATCCACCTGGACCTTTGGGGCCTGGACCAGAGCTAGACACTCAGAGTGGAGCTCCTTACCACCTAGATACATAGAGAGATGTGAGGAGATGGACCAGAGCTAGACACTCAGAGTGGAGCTCCTTACCACCTAGACACACAGAGAGATGTGAGGAGATGGACCAGAGCTAGATAGATAAATGTGAGGAGATGGACCAGAGCTAGACACTCAGAGTGGAGCTCCCTGCCACCTAGACACACAGAGAGATGTGAGGAGCTGGACCAGAGCTAGACATAGCGACGTGAGAAGATGGACCAGAGCTAGACACTCAGAGTGGAGCTCCCTGCCACCTAGACACACAGAGAGATGTGAGGAGCTGGACCAGAGCTAGACATAGCGACGTGAGGAGCTGGACCAGAGCTAGACACTCAGAGTGGATCTCCTTACCACTAGACACACAGGGAGATGTGAGGAGATGGACCAGAGCTAGACAGAGATGTGAGGAGCTGGACCAGATCTATACAGAGAGACGTGAGGAGATGGACCAGATCTATACAGAGAGACGTGAGGAGATGGACCAGAGCTAGACATAGATGTGAGGAGCTGGACCAGAGCTATACAGGGAGAATTGAGGAGATGGACCAGAGCTAGTGTGTTATTCAGGATAATAGCCTACCTGCGGTAGCTAGATGTGAGGAGATGGACCAGAGCTAGTGTGTTATTCAGGATAATAGCCTACCTGCGGTAGCTAGATGTGAGGAGATGGACCAGAGCTAGTGTGTTATACAGGATAATAGCCTACCTGCGGTAGCTAGATGTGAGGAGATGGACCAGAGCTAGTGTGTTATACAGGATAATAGCCTACCTGCGGTAGCTAGATGTGAGGAGATGGACCAGAGCTAGTGTGTTATACAGGATAATAGCCTACCTGTGGTAGCTAGATGTGAGGAGATGGACCAGAGCTAGTGTGTTATACAGGATAATAGCCTACCTGCGGTAGCTAGATGTGAGGAGATGGACCAGAGCTAGTGTGTTATACAGGATAATAGCCTACCTGCGGTAGCTAGATGTGAGGAGATGGACCAGAGCTAGTGTGTTATTCAGGATAATAGCCTACCTGCGGTAGCTAGATGTGAGGAGATGGACCAGAGCTAGTGTGTTATTCAGGATAATAGCCTACCTGCGGTAGCTAGATGTGAGGAGCTGGACCAGAGCTAGTGTGTTATTCAGGATAATAGCCTACCTGCGGTAGCCTGCAGCAGAAACCCCAGCTCAGCAGGGATGGGCAGAGTTGTAACGTTCACCACCTCTCTGTTGGCCCGCTCCTACATAGAGGGGTTAGAGGTTAGAGGTCAGGGGTCAGTCAAGGGTTCAGATCTTAGCTAGAGTGACCACATTTAAAATACTCAAATGTCCTCTCCAAGTTTAGCTGGAATTTAGCCCCAAAGGATTTAAGAGGATTGGTTGACGATAGGCCTAACTGTCCTCTCCATGTTTAGCTGGAATTTAGCCCCAAATTATTTTATTATTCTAGTATTCTATTATTCTATAATTCTAGGATTCTAGTATTCTAGTATTCTATTATTCTAGTATTCTAGTATTCTATTCTATTATTCTATTATTTTATAATTATATTATTCTAGTATTCTATTATTCTATTATTCTGGTATTTTATTATTCTATTATTCTAGTATTATATTATTCTAGTATTCTATTATTCTATTATTCTGGTATTATATTATTCTAGTGTTCTATTATTCTATTATTCTATTATTCTAGTATTCTATTATTCTAGTATTCTATTATTCTATTATTATATTATTCTAGTATTCTAGTATTCTATTATTATATTATTTTATTATTCTATTATTCTATTATTCTATTATTCTAGTATTCTATTATTTTATAATTATATTATTCTAGTATTCTATTATTCTATTATTATTTTATTCTATTATTCTAGTATTCTAGTATTCTAGTATTCTATTACTATATAATTCTATAATTCTATAATTCTAGTATTCTAGTATTCTATTATTCTATTATTCTAGTATTCTATTATTCTATTATTCTAGTATTCTATTATTCTAGTATTTTATTATGCTAGTATCATATTATTCTAGTATTCTAGTATTCTAGTATTATAGAATTATAGTATAATACTATTCTATTATTCTAGTATTCAATTATTCTATTATTCTATTATTCTATTATTCTATTATTCTATTTTTCTATTATTTAAGTATTCTAGTATTTAATTATTCTAGTATTCTATTATTCTATTATTCTAGTATTTTATTATTCTAGTATTATAGTATTCTGAACTCCTCCTCAGCTCTCCTGATTGGCTGTGGTAATACTAATCTTAACCAATCAGAGGTGGAGTCAGAAGGAAAGGGGTGCGGTCTTTACCTCCTCTATCCTCCTGAACTCCTCCTCAGCTCTCCTAATTGGCTCGATCTCCGCCTGAAAGAAACCCAAACATTAAACACTTCACTCAATCCCTCCATCCCTTCTGTTTGGTGTGTGTGTGTGTGTGTGTGTGTGTGTGTGTGTGTGTGTGTGTGTGTGTGTGTGTGTGTGTGTGTGTGTGTGTGTGTGTGTGTGTGTGTGTGTTACCTTCATATAGCTTCGACGGTTGATGTAGAGCAACACGATGGAACGGAACTTGATGAGGTACTTCCTCTTCAGAGCAAACCTCTTCCTGTTTACAGATAGACAGGGTTTTGATTGGCTATTTAGAGAGCGACAAGCTCCGATAAACTGTTTACAGAGAGACATGCTCTGATTGGCTGTTTACAGAGAGAGAGACAGGGTTTGATTGGACAAAGCCATAAGAACATTACAGAAGGAAAAAAGTGTGTGAGTACGTCTGTGTGTGTGTGTGGGTGTGGGTGTGGGTGTGGGTGTGTGTGTGTGTGTGTGTGTGTGTGTGTGTGTGTGTGTGTGTGTGTGTGTGTGTGTGTGTGTGTGTGTGTTACCTTGCCAGGTGTCCTCTACAGCAGGTCTGTAGTTGAATCATGGTGTTTTAGCGGTGTGTGTGTGTGTGTGTGTGTGTGTGTGTGTGTGTGTGTGTGTGTGTGTGTGTGTGTGTGTGTGTGTGTGTGTGTCTGTGTGTCTGTCTGTCTGTGTGTGTGTGTGTCTGTGTGTGTGTGTGTGTGTGTTACCTTGCCAGGTGTCCTCTACAGCAGGTCTGTAGTTGAATCATGGTGTTTTAGCGGTGTGTGTGTGTGTTACCTTGCCAGGTGTCCTCTACAGCAGGTCTGTAGTTGAATCATGGTGTTTTAGCGGTGTGTGTGTGTGTGTGTGTGTGTTACCTTGCCAGGTGTCCTCTACAGCAGGTCTGTAGTTGAATCATGGTGTTTTAGCGGTGTGTGTGTGTGTGTGTGTTACCTTGCCAGGTGTCCTCTACAGCAGGTCTGTAGTTGAATCATGGTGTTTTAGCGGTGTGTGTGTGTGTGTGTGTGTGTTACCTTGCCAGGTGTCCTCTACAGCAGGTCTGTAGTTGAATCATGGTGTTTCTGAACTTGTTTCGTTTCTTCCTGATGAAGTACAGTCGTGTGTAACGCTGCATCGTCACGGCAGCCACGTGGAACACCAGATCACGCTTCCACTCCAACAGCTGGTACAGCTGCTCCTTCAGGAACATCTACACATGTGAACACTAGATCACACTTCCACTCCAACAGCTGCTCCTTCAGGAACATCTACACATGGGAACACTAGATCACCCTTCCACTCCAACAGCTGGTACAGCTGCTCCTTCAGGAACATCTACACATGGGAACACTAGATCACCCTTCCACTCCAACAGATGGTACAGCTGCTCCTTCAGGAACATCTACACATGGGAACACTAGATCACCCTTCCACTCCAACAGCTGCTCCTTCAGGAACATCTACACATGGGAACACTAGATCACCCTTCCACTCCAACAGCTGGTACAGCTGCTCCTTCAGGAACATCTACACATGGGAACACTAGATCACCCTTCCACTCCAACAGATGGTACAGCTGCTCCTTCAGGAACATCTACACATGGGAACACTAGATCAGCCTTCCACTCCAACAGCTGGTACAGCTGCTCCTTCAGGAACATCTACACATGGGGACACTAGATCAGCCTTCCACTCCAACAGCTGGTACAGCTGCTCCTTCAGGAACATCTACACATGGGGACACTAGATCACCCTTCCACTCCAACAGCTGCTCCTTCAGGAACATCTACACATGGGAACACTAGATCACCCTTCCACTCCAACAGCTGGTACAGCTGCTCCTTCAGGAACATCTACACATGGGAACACTAGATCACCCTTCCACTCCAACAGCTGGTACAGCTGCTCCTTCAGGAACATCTACACATGGGGACACTAGATCAGCCTTCCACTCCAACAGCTGCTCCTTCAGGAACATCTACACATGGGAACACTAGATCACCCTTCCACTCCAACAGCTGGTACAGCTGCTCCTTCAGGAACATCTACACATGGGAACACTAGATCACCCTTCCACTCCAACAGCTGGTACAGCTGCTCCTTCAGGAACATCTACACATGGGGAAACTAGATCACCCTTCCACTCCAACACAGCCCCCCCTCCTCACCTTGGTAACTCCTACTTGGTATGTTCCATGTTTAACAGGACAGAGTTTATGGATCATCTCAACACAGCCCCCCCTCCTCACCTTGGTAACTCCTACTTGGTATGTTCCAGGTTTAACAGGACAGAGTTTATGGATCATCTCAACACAGCCCCCCCCCTCCTCACCTTGGTAACTCCTACTTGGTATGTTCCAGGTTTAACAGGACAGAGTTTATAGATCATCTCAACACAGGTCTCCCCGTCTGCTGGAGGTATCTCCTTTAGACACAGCAACGCCTTGTACCTGAGGAACATACACACTTTATACGTAGTACAGCAACATCCTGGTCTCTTAAAGATATCCTGTG